>NC_133771.1:29467472-29640364 GCF_003597395.2 Chelonoidis abingdonii | reverse complement strand
AGACTGTCCTTGGCCAACCATCATTCTTGGCTTCAACCTCTGGTCTTTCCAGTTTTCCACCCCTCCCCCTCATTCCGCTTGACTAAGTACTTAACCCTTTCAAGTAAATTCCTCCGCTCTCCTCCCACACTGTTGTCTTATTTCCAAGAGCTGTTTTTCCAGCATCTATGGTTTTCTTGTCGCGTCTGGCTCCTGTACTGCTGCAAGCGATTTGCTTTTCTCCAAGGGGTATTTTTGTTGGGCTCATGGTGTTTTGGCAGCACCCGACTTACTTTTGGAAGTCCTTTCCCTCCTACTCTCTCTCTTCCTTTTATCTCACCACCTCAGACTGGCTGGAAGGGGTTTTCCCAGAGTCCTTTCACTGGCCAGGATCTTTACTCTGCTTCCCAGGGAACACAAGGCTTTCCTGGCATGCCTTATCCCCTAACTCTCCTACTTTCCTCGACTGGAAGTTCTTCCATGCGCCATCTTATATGCCCCCTTTCCCACACACTCTGGCAAGTGAGAAGGCAGATTTTTTTTCCCTTTAGCTGCAAATTCCCAGACAGCATCTCAGAAGGTCGTTTAACTAATTAAATAATTTAAGCAATCAATTTGCAAACCTAGATGATAATAACGGTGATAGTACAGCATGGAATGTCAATAAATTGTATCAACACCTGGTAGTTTTTCTTTGCGGCTACCGCCTTGTGGCTAGAGTGATGGTGATGTGGTATATTTTTTACTTTAAAAGGCTTTTGATTTGTCTTGCATGACGTTCTCATAACAACTAAGAATACAGTTCTATGATGGCTACTATAAGTGGGCGAGCTGGGTTTTTAAAACCGTTCCCTGAGAGTAGTTACCGTGTTCACAGGCAAGCTGAAAGAACGTAATGGGGTCCTGCAGGATCTCTCCTGGGTTGGGTTCTATTCGTGTATTATAATGTTGGATAATGCATAGAGCAGTATATTTATAAAGTTTGCAGATGATTGCCAGCTAGGATGGGTTGCAAGCCTTTTGGAGGACAGGATTAGAATTCAGAATGATCTTGGCCAAACTGGAGAAATGGTCTAATAAATCGATTAATAAAGCCATGCAAAGATTCACTTAGGCAGGAACAATCAGTTGAACACATACAAAATGGAAATGACTGTCCGTAGCGAGGAGTACTGTGGAAGGATCTGAGTCTAATGGATCACAGCTAATATGAGTTAACAGTGTACCTGTTGCACGAGAAAAGCAACATCATTGGATGGTGTAGCAAAGACACAGAAGTAATTCTTCTCTCTACTCCATGTTGATTACCGCTCACCTGGAGTACTATGTCCAGGTTGAGGTGCCCTTGGGTGGACAAAATTGGTAGATAGTCAGAGAAAGCTTAACAGAAAATGTGATTAAAGTGTCTAGAACATAACTATGAGGAAGATTGAAAAAATGGTGGCTGTTTTAAGTCTGGGCGAAGAAGACCGGGACAGGGACATGATATACGTTTTCAAGTCTAAATGTTGCGTTGACAGAGGAGATGAGAGAAAAATGTTCTTTTAACCTACGAGATAAGGACAAGAAGCAATTGGCTTAATGCTTGCAAGAGCGTTTGTTGTGGACACTAGGAAAGATCTTCCTACGTCAGGGTGAGTAAGCAGTGGGACTAATTGCGTCGGGAGTGTAGCATCCTATCTTAGAGATTTTTAGAGACGTTAGCAACCCTGTCAAGGATGGGTTACTATACTTAGTCCTGTCCTTCTATGACGAAGAAAGTTGTTTAATCCGTGATTGAGGATTTTCTTGTACTTTTAATGCCTTTCAAAGGACGGATATTAGATTTCGTTGTAACAGGGTACTCTGTTCCTCCTTGTTGAGGCGCAAGTTGTGTTTACACCAAAGTGGATTTTTGCGCCATTTTAATTTTGAAAATAAGGTGTTATTGAAATGCTGAGTGACTTCAACTACACAGCACCACTGGCTATCTGTATAAAACGATTTCCAATTCCCTTCCATAGGATGAGCAACTGATTTATTTAGGATGTGTACTAATTACATGAAATGAATTGCTTGTAAAGTACCTGAACTGCCTTTTCATACTAGAAATTTTGCTTTTAATTGTCAGGTAAACACAGTTTCTTTAACATCGGATGCTGTCGTTCTTTGAGATGCTTGGTTTTATGCACTATGTTCAGCAAGCCTACACATCCTTATGACTTTCTCTGGTCATTAATGCTCTTCTGTGTCTTTCACATGTATACCACACTGTGGGCTTGATATCTAGTCTCACGTTTTCATCTTCACGTGTGCACAAACAACACGGCGTCTGACTGATTCTAACAACCAGGACCGCTATTGCTTTTAATAGAGTGAGAACTCAACTTCAGGATCAGATCTGGTTAGGATTGTCAAGGATCTGGGTTCATCATTTTATTTGGGCTCATCTCTACTTTAGACTGTGGTCCTAACCTGGTGGAAATCATCATGCTAAGCTATCAGTGGAGCTTTACACTGATTGTTATCATGCGGATCTGTGGATAACATTTCAAAGCACGTAAGTGCCTAAGTCACTTTGGGAGCTTAAGTGGCTTAAAAGGTTCCATGGATTAGTTCAATGGAATGGCTGCTTAACTTAGTGTTTTTGCCGTACCTACTAGGTGCCTATTGCTCTACAGGCACCTAATATCGATTGCCATCTGTCATAAATGTCTATCAATCTGGAATGAGATGAGCACTTTTGAAAATTTCCCCCGCACTTTATCTCTCTGTCTTCTCCTATCTGTCTGTTTTATGGCACTTATCACTGATCTAAATCTCCACGCATTCTATTTGTATAACTCATTTAATAGGATTAACCCACTTGGTTTGACTCATAGGTTCCTGTTACAGATAACCTTACATAACAGTATCTAATTGCTCCACAGAGGGAAGTTGTTAATGGTCTGCTTACTATATGACACTGGCTATAATTCAGTTCACATGACCTGCTCCACATGCTCCCTGTCAATGGAAACTATCCCATTGCTGTCAAATTGTGATTGATAGACCTTAAAGGAGTTTTGGAATTTAAAAAAGTCTCTTGGTGCAATGTGATTTTTTAAATCAACAAATGCAAAGCCCCAATAGCCAAGTCATTGTACTGTAGATCATATACTGTAATGTTACTGGGGTATTATTTTCTTGACTGCATCAGAAGCCTAAGGGCCTTTTGCCGCAATTTCACACTATGCGGTACAGTTTCAATGCAGAATTTCTGATAGTGATACAGCACTAGAATGACCTGGTCGTGATTAGCAGCGTTACTTTTTTTTTCCAGCGAGAGACCCAGTTTTACTCGCTTCATGCAAGAGACTGCAGAAGTACTTTCCCCTGCTGCTTCAGCCCTTTCTTGCCTTAGCTTAGCAACTTTCAGTCAGTGTGGGTTAGTTATATCATATGCGGTCAATTGGAAAGTTCGGGCGAAAATGAGTAGATGAGGTTTTTCAAGCTTTGGCATTGGCCTCTGTCTCTTTTTCTTTCTCTGCCCATTTTCTGAGCTGTCAGTTCACCGTGTTTTTGTTCAACTTATCTGAATTGGCAATGCTTCTGAACATGCCCCAGAAGAAATCACTGTAGTCTGAGACACTCGGGCTGTGTGTACAATCTGGTAGCTTCGCATTGAACTGGGTTATTCCCCTGCTGTAGTTTCGTGGAAGGCCGGCTCTCGTTGATGCTTGCAGTTTCTTGTGGAGTTAGTTAAGCCTCCTGTAGCGTTTTGATGCTGTTCTCATTAACCCAACCCACGCACGAACTATCTCAGTTTTGCATTGCGTTGTTTTGCCTTCAAGCTGGGAATATGCACATGGAGGCTGGACTCTGTTCATTCCACCGGGAGGAAAAGAGGGACAAATGCCTACTCCACTCTCCTAAACCAATTGTGGGTGGGGCGCTGCAAGGACATCTTCACAGGGTCTCTCTCACTGCCCCTTCCATGAGAGAGGAGCAACAAGGCACCGCATTGCCTTTTATCTCTGGACTGAAGAGGAGAGAGCGAAGATAAAGCAGGTGCTGCTTTCCACTGCTAGGGTAAGCTTTCTAGTAGCTGCAGCTCCGCTTTAAGAGCAGGCATTTCTGCTGCGCTCACCGGGTGCAGCTCCACTGAATCGATGGGGTTGCAGCTGTTGTTAGTGCGGTGCAAAATGGGGGTCATAACTGACGTGTGCTTTTATTTGTTATCTCGGCCATAAAATTCACTGGGCATTTCTGTCCTGTATACTTATCAAATAGCAATTGACTCCACCACTTCGTGGAAAGTAGATGAGCACTATGCCAAAGTAAATGCTATCAACTATTGCCAGTGGTCTCAAAGAGTTTGTGACCCCTAGCGGGCACAGGTTATATGTGGGGAGGTGAGCTGTCGCTCACTCCCACCCTGCTTTGCCTCCACAGTTTATAAATGTTCATATAAAAATTTGATTTTATTTATAAAGAGGCCGTGCTATTGTTGAAAGGGGGTGCCCTGCTACAAAAGTTCTGACGCCACTGCTGGCCCCTCTATACGACGTTGACCCCCCATCAAAGAGCATGTGCTTCTGTAGCCAGAGATGGGGATTCACAGTAAAGGTGATATCAGGAACAAGGCAGTACAAATAGCAACCCCAGTGCAACACATGAGATAGCACAGCTGATTCTGAAGCTGCCAATAATGCCTGTTGCTTTTTACAGAAGCCGTGTTCTGGCAGCTACGGAGACATTCCCACGCTTAGATCTGGATCTCTAACTGGCCTGCTTAAGTGAACGGGAGAGCACACTGAGAGGAGAGGGAAGTATATCATGTTGATTATTCTTTGTCTTATAGCGCTAGGAATTCTACTCATGAAACGGCACTCGTGTGCTAAGTGCTGTACAAACCGAACATTAGAACACGGAGTGGTGCCTTTAGTATTGGCTGGCTCCATGGCAAAGCTTGTGTGATGTGGGGTGATGTGAAATGTAACTTAAGCAAACAGGAGATTATGAGGGCCTTGTGGGGGAAATTATTTTCCTGGAGGGCCAGAATGATGCTGATAAGATTTGTACATAATATGAAGCGATCTTTATTGTGAAAGAGAGGAGTACTTGTGGCCTTTCGAGACTAACAAATTTATTTTCGGCTGAGCTTTCGTGAGCTACAGCTCCTTCTCGGATGCATAGAATGAACCACCGAGATATTTTACATACAGAGACTATGAAAGGTGGAAGTTCATATTCAACAGGAAGCGTTCTAGTCCTTGAGGTGAAGTCATTGCTGAATAAATTAGTTGTCTCTACGGTTTTGCACAGTACTCCTGTTTCGTTTGCGTGATACACAGGACATACAGCTATGGCTGATCGTACCTTTCTGAAAAGCAACTATTATGGAGCTCCTGTCTAATTTCTTTTTTTTGTTGTTATTCTCCTACAACTCTTTGTTTTGGCTTATTTCTTGTTTTTTTATTCCAATTGCACTCTTTTAAGGGGTATTAATTAAGATAACAAATTATATAGTCGCTTCTAGACGAATTGCGTTTCGACTTGGTCAGCTCGTTTTTGATGTTGTCCGGCTGTCTCTGCGCTGGAAAGATTAATGTAGATCGCTGTTGTCAGACATGCCTTTAGTACTACAATTCATGTGCATCTGCTATGAAGCCTCGTGATATCCCTCTGGGTGACTTTGAAGGCTCTCAGACTGGTTGCTCGACTACACCTGGCCAGACTGTAACTCATACCTATGCACAACTGGATCTCCTGCAGCGAGCAAGGTACATCTTTGATGGCTCAAAATTCTTTTACCAGCAGTGTCCTTTCTGTTGCATTCATTACCATACCTGTCATTATACTGGTACTTGCCTGCTTGATGTGTTCTTTAAGTTGCACGCCTTAACCTGTCTAAATATGCTCTCTCGACGATTTGTAATCTTCTGTGGCACATAGCCTGCCATTATCTGATGCCGTAAGTCTCCAGACTTTAGGTCCACTGCTGCGAGTAGTCAGACATCAGGCTGTGGTTTGCTCAGATATCCTATGAGCATCTGCTCTTTGTGTTCTCTTATCTTGTTGTCCTCTCACCTTATCTTTTGCTTTTTTCCCCGTTTGTCTCGATTACACGGACTGGATAGGCTTAGACGTATCTACATTCAGCCTCTGTGACTATCGCCATTAAACTGTGTGTGCGCAGGTTTGTGAGAGTTTGGGCCTGTATTCTTCGCTGCTTCTGGCCCTTGAGTTTGCCGGCGCGACTGATGGAATACAGGATGCATTCATTTTATGTGTAGGTTGCGTAGTCATTCAGTTTCACTTGTAGGTCCTTTGGTAGGCCCCTATCCCTAATTGGCCTTCTTGTAGTTTTTATCATCTCACTCAGTTCATGTGTCGGTATTTTATTAGGTCTTTGAGATCCCTTGATTATAAATGTTGGCCTGAGTGAGTAAATATGCAGGAAGTATTGATCAGTGTTCCTTTATGGCGTTATGGCGAGTTGTATAGCATCCCTTTTTGCCCCAATTTCTTGCTTCCTCCTGCTCTCAGCATTCGAATTACGTGCCACATATCAGTATATAAATGAAATGGTGCTGTGTTGATCTTTAGGTATCTAGCTGTATGTCTGGTCAATGGATCCATATCTGTACTGTGGTACTGTTCTTTGCCAGATTCTAAAAGGGTCTTTGCCAGGCATATATTCCTATGCCCTATGTATCCTACTGATGTGACTGTGTTGTTAACCAGCTTTACCCTCGGTGATTCTTAATGACTAGCGACTTGAAATGCCCTGTGAGAAGCCAGCGCCTACTGTAAGTTTTCGCAGCATAGGTTGATGGACATATATATGTCGTTGTTGGCTGCATGTTCGATGTTCTGAGATAGAGGAAGTTTTGATTTACATTGATGGAGTACTCGTGAGCCTGGTGATTATTTGTGCTCATCTCTCTCTTGATGTATCCCATTAATGGCATTGCTCTTGGACCTATTAGCTGGTATCACGATTCCTCGTAGACTCGGCTCTATATTTCCGACCTGGGCTCTTTCTACTTTCCCCTCGTTTTGGGCCGGATCGCTATTGCTTACGTTTGATCCATTTCTAGGAACGTTCACTGATATTCCTCTTGTCTGTTCCTTGCAGTGGTTCGCCATGCTGTTACCTGCGTGCCTGATGCTCGACCTGCTCCTTTGCTAAACATAATTTGTGATCTACGCGGAAAGTCTATACATAGCTAGGTCTGATTATGTTTATTATTATTGATAAGGTGATGTTGTTTTCCAGAGATTGTGCACCTGTCCCCTATAATGACCCCTTATGGGTCGTGGGCTGCGCGAATTGAGCATGCAAACTTGACGACCCAATCCTCATCACATCTGAAAATCTTTATCCATTGCTGTTGATATACTAGCCGGGTCCATTTCAAAAGGATCAAAGCAACCCTTCTCTTGGAATGGGGGCGGATGTGAGTTATGTTTCCAGTGCTATTATGGATAATGGCTATCTGATATTACATTCTCATTTGGGACAAATGCAGCATTCACCTTTCAGTGCATAGCATTTTGGCTAGGATATCATGTGTCACCTTGTTCATTGTGTCTGTCTTGATGTGTAAGTACTGAAATACTTGACATTGCAGCTTGATAAGCTGCCTCACTATTCCGTGCTGTGACATTTCGGGATGGCTGTTCCTTTAGAATGAAGGGTATAGACCTAGTGACTTCAGTAGGGCTGTCATGTGTGCCTCACTCTCACGGTACACAGCGCTCAACCGAAGAGCTATGTACTGTAAGACAGGGTTCTCACTTGAGAGGTGCGTTGAAGGGTGGCTGGTGGTGAGTGTTTGTAGGTCATGACGCTGTCATTGTCCATCATAAGCCAGTTAAAACAGTTCTTTTTTGGTATACAGGCCTTCAGTGTGCTTATTATGGAAACTGGATTCTGAATGTCTTTTTAGCTCTTAATAAAGTTTAGAAGAGGAAACAGTTCAGCATTTGAAATAGGGGTATTAAGGGCTTTTTTTAACTAGCATCCTCTGTTCCCTTTCCTTCAGCGCGCGAGAGTCTTCAGAAGCAGGAGGTTGTTCTGATGGTCTCTTAGTGATCAGTGTCCCCAACTTTTTGGATGGCGGTGTGCCAGCCGATGGACCACGTGCTGGGTGGAGCACCCGCCGAAATGCCTGCCGGCAAACCTTTCGCTGACACCGCTTGCTGTCGACAGCGACTATCGGAGGTGTCCGTGCTGTAAATTCGAAGTGACTCTCGATGACGTTCACATGTTGATGGCTAGCGGTGTCATCGGGAAGCGTCCCTGCTGAAATGCAGCGGGTTCTTCTCCAGAGCTCCGGATGGCGGGCGCGTTAAATGCCCCGCTGGCGGCCATGGCAGCCCGTTGTGCGCGTTGGGTCACTGTCTTTAGTGTATTAAAGATAGGTTACTGTCCGTCGGGGCAAAGACGTTATTATGTTATGAGATGGGCTGGGCTGTCCTTGTTGTGCTGTTAAGTCTTATCAAGTTGATTTTCCTACACCCCCTGTCTGCATTTCCCAACCACCCCCTAGTTTGTGTGAGCTAAGTACTACAATTTTAGTGATGTTTTGGATAGTCTGAATTTAAACTAACCATAATCCACTTAAAAGGCTTTTACGTGTTATTGATAAATCTGTGTATTGAACCAGGGTATAATCGCTTTGAAAGTATGTAAATTAGATTGGTTCTTTGCTTCCTTTACTGTTGTTTTTTTCTGAGTCAGTGCATTATTCAGTATGTTTGCCAGCCTATTAATTTCAGAATGTATGATTTGTAAGCATGGCCTAAATGAGGCTCTCCCGACAGCTAGTGATGAGCTGCGGGCTGCGAGAAAGGCTTTCAGGTCAGATTTATTATTTCCGCCTATCTTACTAAATTTCCAGCAACAGAGCTTGTTGTCCAAGTGATAGATTTTGGTGGGTTGGGTTACCACTCACTTTGTAATGTGGGGGAACGGGCTGAACTGTTGTTCTATTGTATAAGTAAATTCCAGCAACTGTACTTAGCTGTGTGATTTGAAGGCTCAAGGGAGGCTGGACTCTGTCCCTCTCCTGTTTATAGTTATAGAGGGTGTTAGGTCCTAGCATCTGATTTTCTGTTACGTGCCATTGCAGCTGATCACTGAAATCACCGTCTAAGGCTGGTCCTGTTGTCGGAACGTTTTCCTGTGGGTCTCAGTGTTTTTTCTTAGCAGCGAGTGAGGTGCCACACGGGAGCTTCAAGCTGAAATCCCTGAAGTCTTGGTTGGACCTCATAGAGACAACTCGCAGTGGTGCACGAGTGGCAGCTGGCCGCGAAGGTGCCTGTTGCTAGTGCCAGTGCACAAGCTCGGTTGATTGGTGGCGTGCACAACGAACAGACGTATTGCGAGCTGAACGAGGTGAGCAGAGCTGACGGTCAAGCAAAGGACCCTCTTGTCTCCAATGGGAGGTGTCCTCATGTGAAAGACCTTCTGACTTGGTCTCCACTGACCAAGTATAACACGGTGTGGAGTGGAGTGCGGTGGAGGGAAAGTGAGCGCCGTTACTATACATTTGTTGTTGGACTATATTTTTGGTCACTTTACTCCAGATGCTGATCTTTGTTGACTGGGAATGGAACTTATATAAATATGTTTCCTAGTAGGCCAGATTTTTAATGCCTTATTTGCCAGGTTGTTATCTCACATTGTTCTATCGTGGAGGTCTCATTATGTTGGATTTGGGTTTCTGTACTAAAATATTTTATTATTTATTAATTTTACATAGAATGTAATACTGGGTCAGACCATTGGGTCCTATATCCATACCCTGTGTTACAATGTAGTCAAGCCAAGTGCTTCAGAGAAGATTACAGAACAGGTTATCATCAAGTGACCATCGCCTGTTGTCCGTTCCCGGTTCTGGCAAAAGCTAGGACAGCTAGTGGCATTGTATTACATCCTCCCATCCTGGCTTAATCGCCACAGATGGACCCTGTTCTCCATGAATTTTCTGTTCTTTTTATTCCTGTTTTAGTTCTTGGATCTTCACGCATCCCTGCAGAGTTCTGGTTAGCTTTATATTGTGTGAGAGACTTCCTTTCTGTTTGTTGTTTTTACACTGTGTCCTATTAATTTCAGTTTTGTGCTGTCTAGTTCTTTGTGTTATGTGCAGGATTACAATAAATTTCCTTATTCACTTTCTTCGCCACCAGTCATTTTGTTGAGACTCTATCATATCACCCATTAGTCAATCTCTTTTCTAAACTGAAATTCCCTCAGTCCTTTGAATCTCTCTCCTGTTTACTATACCCCTGATTATTGTTTAGTTGGCCATCTCTGTACCGTTCCATTCCAATGTATATGATTTTTCGGATAGGTGGCCCAGATCTGCACGATCACTATTTCAAGTCGGTGATTACCTGATTCTCAATATAGAGGCCATGTGATATTTCTGTCTCTTATTCTCTATCCCTTCTTATGATTCCAACATGTTTGCTTTTGTTGCCTCCTGCTGGCGCTGATTGGATGTCTTTCATAGAACTCATCACAGTGACTCCAAGATTCTCTTTCATGAGTGTAAAGCTAATTCGTGCCCTCTTCTGCTATAGTTGAGCGTGCTTTCCATGTTTGTCTGCTGTGTTGCCTTTTCCTCAATCACTGATTTCATTTGCCCTTTGCTTGCCCAGTCACTCCGTTTTGTGAGACCCTTTGTAGCTCTTCCCAGTCTGCCTGGACTTATTATCTTGATGTTCATGTATACATCGCAAAATTTTGCACCTCATGTTTACCCATTTTTCCAGCTGATGAATCTGGTTTGTAGTACTGGTCCCAGTATGACCCCGATGGGCATACCCCTATTTATCTCTTCTCATTCTACAACTTGATATTCTTATTCTACCCTTGTTTCCCTCTTCTTTACCCAGCTACTGATCCGCATGAGACGGGATGCACTCTTATCCTGATCGGCTTACTTTTCAAGTCATTTACTTAATCCATTTTTTATATTTTTATTTTTTTTAGAATCTGAGATCTGTTATGGTTTTGGGGTTTCTTGCATTTTTCCTTCTCGGTAAATTTGCCTTATCTTCACAAATCATTTCTTACTTCCACTTTCTTCAATCAGTCAAAGATCTTTAAGCACCTACTCGACTATCTCCCTTAGGTAGTCTCTCTATCTGATGCTGACAAATTCCAGATTCATTTTAGATTTTCTCCTTTTGTTTTCATACCATCATTTTAGTGCCACATTCTCTGTACCCTTTGCTTCCGTATGTCTTCTTCTTGGGATGGGCTGACAGATCTGCACACGATTCAAGGTATCTACATTAGTACTATGAGACTTTATTTTAGTATGGTAATATGATAATTTTCTGTTCTTTTTCATCCTTTTTCTTTCTCTTAGAAGCAAGCGTTTCAGAAGTAGCCGCGTATTATTCTGGTATCTGCAAAAAGAACATAAGCTATCGTGGCATTTGAAGAATTGCTGCTAGCCCACGAAGCTTTACATGCTCAAATATTTGTAGTCTCTAAGTGCACACAGACTCCTGCTTTCTTTCTTTATAAGCAACACGAATTTGGGACGTTCATTATGCCGCTGGACCTTGAGTCGATGTTTTCAGAGCAACTATCCACATGACTCCAAGATTACTTATCTTCGAGTTTAACACGCTAATTCCAATTTTGCCTGGTATAGTTTGAGATTGTTTTCACTGTGCCTTGACTAGCATTTATCCATTAAACCTTTTCATCCTGCCATTTGCTTGCCGCAGCTCACCCCAGTTTTATGAAGCTCGCGTCTGTAATTCCTTCGCAGGTCTGCCTGGGACTTAACTATCTTGCATGTTTGTGTCTCATCTGCAATTTTGCCACCTCCACTCGTTCCCCTATTTTTTGCCGCATCATTTAATGAATATGTGACAGATATAGTCCGCAGTCCCGACCCTCAGGATACCACTATTTATCTCTCTCTGTTCTGACAATGATAATTTATTCCTATCCTTTGTTTCCATCTTTTAACAGTTACTGTCCATGAGGACTTTCCTCTTCCCCCCTGATGCCTTCCTTCTTCAAAATCAATGTTAATTCTATACTTTTTTTTTTAATGTATATTTTTTAAAATCTAGGACCTTTCTGTGTTTTGTGCTTGCTAACTGCATTATTATGTTAACTTTGCAATATCCTAACAAAAACATTTTTTATTTCATATCTTTTCTTATTTTATCTCATTGTCTGCACCCCTCCTGTATTCACACCCTCCTATTTCAATCCTGGGGAACGTGTCTATCGCTTTTTCTAGACGCGCAAATCAAGACCACATGCCAAAGGCAAAAGAAAAAGGACAGCAAAGATCGAAAATGCATTCGTCTTCTCGGTTTTGCTCTCACTTGCAACCTCATTGGAGAACACAACACACGCAGGTCTTAATTAGCTACTCTGCAGATCTGGGCAACCTTATACCAGCCTTCAAGTGTTAGGGCCACTGTAGTTAGCAATCTTTCTGGATCACACGGTTCCAGCAGTGATACAACTACTTCAGTCTTTGGCCCAGCTAGACTACTCTATAGACCATGAGGCAAAAGGAAAAAATAAGACCGAGAAGAAAAAAGGACGGGGAAGTGACCTCTTTGTGGCGAGGAGGCGTGCGGGGTGGAGTGGGGGGAAACAAAAGTCTCACAGTCCTAGTGGTGTCCTGAGGATTTAGCCGTGGAATTGCGGTGTCTCAGGGTCCACCCTTGGCACTCTGGTCCAGAACATCTCTGCAGGATTAGAACAAAGAAGGTCCGGTCTCCGGAGATGGTGGGTAGTCAGTCATTTGATTAGTAAACTCTCTTCCTTTCCCTTTTTTCAGTCAGTCGGGCATCTCGATTAGCAGTTTTCTCCCATAGTCTCTTTCTGAGGTCCCAAAGGAGTTTGTGACTGCTCACTCCCTCACGTTTTCTCCACAGTTAGCCTCTAATACGAAAACATTCTTAGAAATACATTAGAAGCAAGAGGTTAGACCAGGACAAGTGGGCCCATTACTCAATGAGTGGGGGAAAGACATAACAGGAAATGTGGAATGGCAGAGGTGCTTATGACTTCTTTGTTCGTTTTCACAGAGGTTGGTGGCGATTGGGATGTCTGAATATAGTGAATTCAGTGAAATGGAGGATCGAGGCCTAAATCGGGAACGACAAGTCAAAATTACTTCGACAAGTTAGCTGTTTTCAATCACCAGCTGATTAAATGCATCCAAGAATATCAGGGAACTGACTGAGGAGATATCTGCGCCATTCGCAAATTATCTCTGAGAAGTCCGGAAGATGGGAGCATTCCAGAAAGACTGGAAAAGAGGAAGAATCTAGTGCCATCTATAAAAAAGGGAAATAAGGACAAGCCTGGTATTACAGACCACGATCAGTTTACTTCTTGATACCCGTGAAAGATAACGGAGCCAATATTAAGCATCAATTTCAAACACCTATGATGATAATAGTGAATACGTACAGCGCATGGATTTGTCAGAAGGATCAGTAAACCCAACCGTGATAGCTATTGTCTTGACAGGGGTAACAGTCTGTGATTGGGGAAGCGTAGCTAATGGAGAATTCTTGACTTTAGTAAGGTGCTTTGATACTGTCCTCACATGACCTTTCTCTAAACAACAAACTAATGGAAATACAAGTAGATGGAAGCTACTATAAGTGAATGTGCATAACTGGTTGGAAAATTCATTCCCGAGAGTTAGTCATTCAGTGTGGTCACATCTGTTGGAAGGCATAATGAGTGGGGTCCCGCAGAGGGATTGGTTCTAGTTCAATATTCTTCCTCAATGCATGTAGATAAATGCATAGAGGTACACGATAAGTTTGGTGGTGATACCAAGCTGGGAGGGGTTGCCGGGTGGCAAAGTGCTTTGGGGATAGGATTAAAATTCAAGAATGATCTGGCAACTGGAGAATGCGTCTGAAGTAAATAGGATGAATTTAAATAAAGACAAATGCAAAATACTCCACTTAGGAAGGACAATAGTTGCACACCACAAATATGAGAAATACTGTCCATAGAGGATGTACTGCAGAAAAGGATTTTAGGATATCGTGGATCAATGCGTAAAATAAGTGAACCAGATTGTAACGCTGTTGTAAAAACCAGCTGAACAGTCATTCTGGGTATTTGCAGTGAGTAGCAGAGATCCTGTGGCACCTTATAGACTAACAGCTTTTGGATCATGACTTTCATGGGTGAATACCCACTTCGTCAGATGAATGTAGTGGAAATTTCCAGGGGCATATAATATATTGCTAGCAAGCAAGCTAGAGATAACGACGTTAGTTCAATCAGGAGGATGAGCCCCTGTTCTAGCAGTTGAGGTGTGAAACAAGGAGGAGAAACATGGTCTGTTAGTATGGCAAGCCATTCACAGTCTTTGTTCAACCCTGAGCTGATGGTGTCAAATTTGCAGATGAATTGAAGCTCAGCAGTTTCTCTTTGAAGTCTCGGTCCTGAAGTTTTTTTGCTGCAGGATGGCCACCTTAAGTGTCTGCTATAGTGTGGCCAGGGAGGTGAAGTGCTCTCCTACAGTTTTGTATATTGCCATTCCTAATACTGATTTGGTCCATTTATCTTTTCCGCAGAGACTGTCCATTTGGCGATTACATAGCAGAGGGGCATTGCTGGCATATGATGGCGTATATTACATTGTGGACGTGCAGTGAATGAACACGGTGATGGTGTGGTGATCTGGTTAGGCCTGTGATGGTGGTCACCGGTGTGATATGTGGGCAGAGTTGCATTGGGGTTGTTGTTGCATTGAATTGCGTCCTAGCTAGACTACTCTTTGGGCGGTGTGCAGTTGCTGCTGAGAATAGCTTCGTTGCAGGTTGTCTGTGGGCAAGGATTGGCCTGCCACCCAAGGCCGTTGTGAAAGTGTTGAATCATTGTCCAGGATGGATTGTTGATCCCTGATGATGAATTGGTAGGGATTTTAGCTGGGGCTGTATTGATGGCAGTGGAGTCTGTTGGTTTCTTCTTGGGTTTGTCTTGCAGTAGAGGCTTCTGGTACACGTCGCTCTGTTGATCTGTTTCCTTATTTCCTCGTGAGGTATTGTAGTTTTGAGAGATGCTTGGTGGAGATTTTGTAGGTGTTGGTCTCTGTCTGAAGTGAGCAGATCGTTGTACCTCAGTGCTTGGCTGTAGACAATGGATCTGTATGTGCCGGGATGGAAGTGGAGCATGAGTAGCATAGCGTCGGTAGGTTTTCAAATATAGGGTGGTGTTAATTGACCATTCATTATTTGCACCGTGGTGTCTAGAAAGTGGACCTCCCGTGTAGATTGGTCCAGGCTTATGGTTGATGGTGGGGTTGGAAGCTTTTTGAATCATGGTGGAATTTTTCCAGAGTCCTCCTATGGGTCAGATGATGAAGATGCATTAATGTAGCGTAGGTAGAGAAGGCGTGATGGACGAGAGTGAGGAGCGTTGTTCCAGGTCAGCCATTAAAAATATGGATATTGTGGGGCCAGCAGGTGCCATAGCAATGCATATCTGGAGATATATATTTCATCAAATTGAATAGTTGTGTGTGTGAGTATAAAGCACAAGCTCAGCAGCCAGTTATGCTGTGCTATCATCAGGATACTGTTCCTGACAGTTGTATTCCATCTGTGTGTGGGATGTTTGTGTAGAGAGCCTCTACATCCATGGTGGCTAGGATGGTGTTTCTGGAGGTGAACAATGCATGTAGTTTCCTCAGGAAATCAGTGGTGTCACTGAGATAGCTGAGAGTGCTGGTGGCATAGGCTGGAGTAGAGATCCACAATCCAGAAGTCTTCAGTGAGGTGCCAATCCCGAAATGATGGGGCGTCCAGGATTTCCGGGTTTTGATCTTGGTAGAGATAGAATAAGCCTGGTGGGCTCTAAGGTATTTGATTGTTCAGGTCGTAGTGTTAGGAGTGTCCAGAGTAATGGTGCAGTTTCTTAGTGTATTCTCACACAGATCTGAGGGACAGTGGCGTAGAATTTTGGTATTGGAGAGTTGTCTGGCAGCTCCCCTTTGGTAGTCAAACCTTTTTGATGACAACAGCACCTCCTTTCAGCCTCTTTGATGATAATGTCAGGGTATTTCTAGAGACCTGTGTGATGGCATTGGACCTCTATCTTCTCTCTTTTCCCAGCTTGGTATCATCCACAAACTTTATAAGTGTACTCTCTATGCCATTATCTAAATCATTGAGGAAGATATTGAACAGAACCAATCCCTGCGGGACCCCACTCATTATGCCCTTCCAACACGACTGTGAACCACTGATGACTACTCTCTGGGAATGATTTTCCAACCAGTTATGCATCCACCTTATAGTAGCTCCATCTAGATTGTATTTCCTTAGTTTGTTTATGAGAAGGTCATGTGAGACAGTATCAAAGCCCTTACTAAAGTCAAGATATACCATATCTACCGCTTCCCCCAATCCAGAAGACTTGTTACCCTGTCAGACAAAGCTATCAGGTTGGTTTGACGTGATTCCTTCTTGACAAATCCATGCTGACTGTTACTTATCACCTTATTATCATCTAGGTGTTTGCAAATTGATTGCTTAATTATTTGCTCCGTTATCTTTCCGGGTACAGAAGTTAAACTGATTGGTCTGTAATTTCCCAGGTTGTCCTTATTTCCCTTTTTATAGATGGGCACTATATTTTCTCTTTTCCAGTCTTCTGGAATGTCTCCCATCTTCCGTGACTTTTCAGAGATAATTGCTAATGGCTCAGATATCTCCTCAGTCAGTTCCCTGAGTATTCTTGGATGCATTTAATCAGGCCCTGGTGATTTGAAGACATCTAACTTGTCTAAGTAATTTTTGACTTGTTCTTTCCCTATTTTAGGCTCTGATCCTACCCCATTTTCACTGATATTCACTATATTAGACACCCAATCGCCACCAACCTTCTTGGTGAAAACCGAAACAAAGAAGTCATTAAGCACCTCTGCCATTTCCACATTTTCTGTTATTGTCTTTCCCCCCACTCATTGAGTAATGGGCCCACTTTGTCCCTGGTCTACCTCTTGCTTCTAATGTATTTCTAGAATGTTTTCTTATTAGGGCTAACTGGTGGAGAAAACAGTGAGGGAGTGAGCTAGTCCATCCACTACTTCCCTTTGGGAGCCTCAGAAAGAGACTATGGGAGGAAAAGCTGGCTACAGAGATGCCGACTGACTGAAAAAAGGGGAAGGAGAGAGTTTCACTATCATGACTGACACTCCCACCATCTCCTGAGACCCTGGACCTTCTTTGTTCTAATCCTGAGAGATGTTCTGACCAGAGTGGGCCAGAGTGAGGGACCCTGATGACACCGTCACCTCCACTGGCTAAATCCTCAGCACCACCTGGGATGTGAGACTTTGTTTCCCACCTTCCACCCCCACCCTCCTCCCACCAAAATGTCACTTCCCTTCCTTTTTTTCTTCTCTTTCTTATTTTTCCTTTTGCCTCATGTCTATAGAGAGTCTAGCTTTGCCAAGACTGAATATTTTGTATCACTTCTGTGAACCTGTGACCAGAAAGATTGCTAAATACAGTGCCCTAAACAGCTTGATGCTGGTATAAGTTTGCCAGATCTCAGAGTAGCTAATAAGACCACGTGCTGTGCTTGTGTTTCTCCAATGAGGTTGCAAGTGAGAGTCAAAACCAGAGACAGAAGTTGCATTTTCGATCTTTGCTGTCCTTTTCTTTTGCCTTTTGCATGTGTCTTATTTTGCCTTCTAGAAAAAGGGATCAGACCACTGGTTTCCCCAGGAATTGAAATTAGGGAGGGTGTTTGAATTTACAGAGGGGTGTCAGGACCAATGAGATAAATAAAAAAGATATGAATAAAATAAATGTTTTGTTAGGATTATGCAAATTTAACATAATAATGCAAGTTACACCAAAACACATAAAAGGTCTAGATTTCTAAAAAAATATACATTAAAAAAAAAAGTATATAATTTAAATTGACTTTTGAAAAGTGAGCCATCATGGGGTAAGAGGAAAGTCCTCTCATGGATCAGTAACTGGTTAAAAGATGGGAAACAAAGGATAGGAATAAATTATCAGTTGTCAGAACAGAGAGAGATAAATAGTGGTATCCCTGAGGGGTCGGTACTGGGACTATTACTGTTCAACATATTCATAAATGATCTGAAAAAATAGGTTAACAGTGAGGTGGCAAAATTTGCAGATGATACAAAACTATTCAAGATAGTTAAGTCCCAGGCAGACTGCGAAGAATTACAGAGCGATCTCATAAAACTGGGTGAACGGGGCAAAAATGGCAGATGAAAGTGTTTAATGTGATAAATGCAAAGTCAAGCACATTGGAAAACAATCTCAAACTATACATGGCAAATTGAATTAGCTGTTAAACTCGAAGAAAGTAATCTTGGAGTCTTGTGGATGTTCTCTGAAAACACTCGACTCAATGGCCAGCGGCATCAATGATACTCCCAAATTCGTGTTGCTTTTAAAAAGACACAGGAGTCTTGTGGTGCACTTAGAGACTACAAATTTATTTGAGATAAAGCTTCGTGGGCTACAGCTCCACTTCCTTCAAATGCCCACGAAAGCTTATGTTCTTTTTGGCAGATATCAGAATCATACGGCGCTATCTTCTGAAACTTGCTTTTCTAAGAGAAAGGAAAAGATGAAAAAGAACAGAAAATTATCATATTACCATATAATAAATCTCATAGTACATTAGACTCCTTGAATCTGTGTGCAGATCTGTCAGCCCATCCCAAGAAGAAGACATACGGAATGCAAAGGTACAGAGAATGGGCACTAAAAGATGGGTATGAAACAAAAGGGAAAATCTAAAATGAACGGGATTTGTCAGCTCAGATAGAGAGACTACTAAGGGAAGATAGTGAGTAGGTGCTTAAAGATCTTTGACTGATTGAAGAAGTGTGAAGAAGTAATGTTTTTTGTAAGATAAGGCAAATTTACCATGAAGGAAATGGCAAGTCCCAAAACCATAACAGATCTCAGATTTCTAAAAAATAAAAAAATATAAAATGATTTAAGTAAATGACTTGAAAAGTAAGCCATCAGGATAAGAGGGCATTCCCGTCTCATGGATCAGTAGCTGGTTAAAAAGGGAAACAAGGGTAGAATAAATATCAGTTTTTAGATGAGAAGAGATAAATAGGGTATCCCAAGGGGTCATACTGGGAACCAGTACTATCACCAATTCATCAGCTGGAAAATGGTAAACATGAGGTGGCAAAATTTTGGATGTATACAGAATCTATTCAAGATAATAAGTCCAGGCAGACTGTGGGAGCTACAAAGGGTCTCACAAAACTGGAGTGACTGGGCAAGCAAAGGGCAATGAAATCAGTGTTGATGAATGCAAAGCAATACACATTGGAAAGCACTCTCAACTATACATACAAATGATGGCATCTGAATTAGCTGTTAACACTCATGAAAGAGATCTTGGAGTCACTGTGGATAGTTTTCTGAAAACATCCACTCAGCGTGCAGCATAGTCACAAAAGCAAACGATGTTGGGAATCATTAGAAGGATAGATAATAAGACAGAAAATATCACATTGCCTCTATATAAATCCATGGTATGTGCACACCTTGAATAGTGTGTGCAGATCTGGTCACTATCCTAAAAATATATACATTGGAATTGGAAAGGTACAGAGATGGCCAACTAAATAATCAGGGGTATAAAACAGGAGGAGAGATTAAAGTGACTAGGAATTTTCAGTTTAGAAAGAGATGACTATGGGGTATGATAGAGGTCTACAAAATTTTGACTGGTGCGAAGAAAGTGATAAGGAATTTTATTTAATCCTTCACATAACACAAGAACTAGCAGTCACCAAATGAAATTAATAGGCAGCAGGTTTAAAAAACAACAACAAAGGAAGTACTTCTTCACACAATATAAAGCCAACCCAGGGAACTTTTGCCAGGGGATGCTGTGAAGACCAAAACTATAACAGGATTATAAAAAGAACTAGATAAATTCCTGGAGAACAGGTCCATCTGTGGCTATTAGCCAGGATGGGGAGGGATGTAATACCAGCTTAAGTGTCCCTAGCTTGTTTGCCAGAAGCGGGAATGGACAACAGGGGATGGTCACTTGATGATTACCTGTTCTGTTCATTTCCTCTGAAGCACCTGGCCTTGACTACTATTGTAACACAGGGTACTGGATATATGGACCATTGGTCTGACCCAGTATGACCATTCTTATGTAAAATTAATTATAATAATAAAAATATTTAGTACAGAAACTCCCCAACATAATGACCTCCCAAGATAGAAACAATGTGAGATAACAACCTTGGCAAATAAGGCATTTTAAAAATCTTGGCCTACTAGGAAACATATTTATATAAGTTTCCATTCCCAGTCACAAATCTAGCATTCTGGAGTAAAGTGACCAAAATATAGTCCAACAAACAAATGTTTATTTAACATGGCCCCTCACTTTTCCCTCCACCGCACTCCACTCACCGGTGTATCCTTGGTCAGTGGAGATCAGAGTTCAGAGGTGCTTTCACATGATACACCTCCCAGTTGAGGACAAGAGGGTACCTTGCTTGTTCCTTCAGCTGCTCACTGTTCGCTCTGGCCACGTTGTTGTGTGGCACCGTGTTCACAATCCACCGCTCTGTTGCCATCTGGCACTGCACAGTCACCTTCTGCTGCCACCTGCCACTGTGACCTCTGCGAGTTGGTCTCTTGAGGTTCCACCAGCTCTCAGTGATTTCAGCTGAGCTCTCAGTGTGGGAACCTCACTCGCTGCTAATGAAAAACACTGTACCCACAGGAATACTGTCCCCACAACAGGACCAAGCACTTAGACCTGATTGTCAGTGATTTCAGCTGCAATGGTCACTTAACAGAACAATAGATTTTCTATGGAGCCTAATCAGCTCTAACTTTAAACAGTGGAGAGGGACAGGTCCCCATCCTCTCTCTTGATGCCTTCAAATCATCACAGGCTAAGTACAGTTCTGCTGCCTTTTACTTATACAATAAGAACAACATTTCATCCCGTTTCCCCCACATTCAAGTGATTTGTAACCCAACCCCAGCCAAAATCTATCACTTGGACAACACAGCTCTGTTTGCTGGAAATTTAGGTAGATTAGGCGTGAATATAAATATAATCTGGACCTGAAGCCTTTTCTCGCAGCCCCAGCTCATCACTAGCTGTCCGGGAGAGCTCATTTAGGCTTTGCTTACAAATCATCATTTGAAATTATTAGGTTGGCCAACATCACTGAAATGAATGCACTGACATCATAAAAAACAACAGCTGTATAAGGAAGCAAGGAAGCTAGTCTATGTTCATACTTTTCAAATCTATTATACTTTTTCAAATACACATATTTTATCATACACTGTATAAGCTTTTAAAGTGTGTATTAATGGTTCAGTTTAAATTCAGATTTCCAAACATTCACTAAATTGGTATGTACTTAGCTCACAAAACTAGGGGGGGGTGTTGGGGAAATTCAGGAGGGGGGTGTAGGGAAATCACTGGATCAGACTTTAACAGCAGCAACAAGGACAGCTCCAGCCCATCTCATACAAATTAACTTCTTTGCCCCCGACGGACAGTTATTACTATCTTTAATACTATCTAAGACAGTGGTCCCCAACGCGGTGCCCACGGGTGCCATGGCGCCAGCGGGGGCATCTTAATGCGCCCGCATCCTGGCTCCTGGGAGAGAACCCGCTGGCATTTCAGCAGGGACGCTTCTCGATGACACCGCTTGCCATCAACATGTGACGTCATCGAGAGGTGTCACTTCCGAATTTCAGCAGGGACACCTCTCGATGACGTCGCTTGTCGACAGCAAGCGGTGTCATCGAAAGGAGTTGCCGGCGGCATTTCGGCGGGTGCTCCACCGCCGCAGTGGTCCTTCGGCTGGCACCCGCCATCCAAAAAGTTTGGGGACCACTGATCTAAGAGACCATCAGACAATCCTCCTGCTTCTGAAGACTCTCTCCAGCTGAAGGGAAAGGGAACAGAGGATGTAGTTAAAATAAAAGCCCGACTTAATACCTCATATTTCAAATGCTTAACTGTTTTTTCCTCCTTCTTTATATCTTTATTAAAGAGCTAAAAAGACATTCAGTCATGTGTTTGCCATGGTATTAAGCACACTGAAGTCTCTGTATACCAAATCCTGAACCTTGTTTTAAACTGCTTTATGATGGACAGTGACAGGGTCATGACCTACAACACCCCATCCCCAGCCACCTCTTCACCACCCTCAAGTGGAGAACCTCTGTCTTACAGTAACATAGCTCTTCGGTTGAGCTCTGTGTACCTTGAGAGTGAGCATGACAGCCCCTACTGAGTCACTAGGCTATACCCTCATTTCTAAAGGAACAGCCATCCCTGAATAGTCACAGCACAGTGAATATTTTGAGGCACTTAATCAGAGCTGCAAATGTCAAGTATTTCAGTACTACCACATCAAGACAGACACAATGACAATGGTGACACATTATTTTCCTAGCCAATGCTATGCACTGTAACAGGTGATTCTGCATGTCATATATGTGAAGAATGTAATAATCAGAAGCCATTATTACACAGTAGCAACTGGAAACATTAACTCACATCCTTCCCCCATCCAAGAGAAGGGTTGCTTTGATCATTTTGATAATTGGACCCTGGCTGTATATCAACAGGCATATTGGATTAAGATTTTCAGATGTGATGAGTGATTTGGGGTTCTTCAATTTTTGCATGTCCATCTTCAGCCACCCTAAAGGGGTCCAATTTTTAGGGGACAGGTGCTCAATCTCTGAAAATCACATCCCTTTATCAATAATAATAAAATAATCAGACCTAGCTATTGTATAGCACTTTTCCTCAGTAGATCACAAAATGTTTTACAAAGGAGGTGAGCATCATTATCCCCATGTTACAGATGGGGAAACTGAGGCACAGAGAATTTCAGTGACTTCCCTAAGGTCACTCAATAGGCCATTGGCCAAGATGGGAATAGAGCCCAGGTCTCCTTAGTCCCAGTCTAGTGTGCTGTCTGCTAGCCAAGAGCACTTCCCTTTAAGGTATTTCAAAATCAGTGCCCAAAATCACCAGTCACTTTTAAAAACTTGATTGTAAATCAACTTCCTCTTCCTCAGACTGACGATGGCAGCACACAGACAAAATGTCCAACAGACCTTAAGGCTGAAGAATTAGGGTTGTCACTAGATACCTATTTTAAAATGCTTGTATGACAACAACATGTTCACATCAGTAGGATACATGGGATAGGAAGATATAGCCTGGCAAGCCTTTTATACTGACAAAGCAGTTTACACAGTACAGATGTGTTCCATTTGACAGATGAAGCTTAGTATTAAAGATCACACAGCAACATTTCATTTTTAATATATATTGTGGCAGTTATTCTGAAGTGACTGGTAGGCAGGTAGGAAGCAAGAAATGGGTCCCAAAAATGGATTCTATAAACTTTCAGCATAATCCATAGTAACACTTCAATACTTCACTGATATTTTACTCTCATTTTGCAACATTTATTCATGGATCTCAAAGCACCTTATAAATACCAGGAGCTGGATTGTGTGATTAACACTCAGGCCTGCCTTTGGGATAGTGGGGTGCTCCACGGCCCAGTGAATGAATGCTAACTCCTCCTATAAAATGATGCATTCTGTTTCCATCAGTGCCCCTGGCAAACTCAAGGGGCCAGAACAGGAGGATACAGGGCCCTGCTCTCACCTCCCGCCTGACCCTTTCATGGCGATATCCCATGAGGGCTGAATGCAGATACACAAGCTATGCCCAGTCTGTGTGTGGAGGACAAACGGTGGGAAAAAGAAAGATTCTGTGCAGAGTGAGCACAAGATTTGGGCACCACTGATCATCTTAAGTGGGATTATCATGATGCATAAGCCTGGTGCTGGCTCTCTGCACAGGGTTACTGCCATTCTTCGGGCATGAGCTATTGCATGGCTATTTGCCCACAGTTATGATTACACATACATTTTAGGAAGGTTCAAGTGGTCACTTAGACACACAAGCATGCAATTACCTGATTGACAGTTATGGTAATTATCTGCACAGAAGGCTGGTGCTAGGTATTTTGCCATTCAAAGTATGGTACTTGGCTCTGTGCCTGGCAGGAGATCATGCCAGGTATGGTTGCTTTCTGGCTCATTTGTAGTTGGAGCTGCAGTCTGAGCCTCTGTCAGCCGAGGGTGAATCCTGAGGTTCTTAGTCATTGTTATTTAGTACTAAGGCTTTGGCTCTGACAACAGATGTTAATAATACTGCACCAATAACTCATCCTGATCCAAGTTGTCAGAATTCCAAAGGAATTAATATTTATTTATCCTTTAGGTGAGAACCAACAATATATAGGTTTCAGAGTAGCAGCCATGTTAGTTTGTATCCGCAAAAAGAACAGGAGTACTTGTGGCACCGTAGAGACTAACAAATTTATTTCAGCATGAGCTTTCACCTCAATTGATTAGACTCTTCCTGTTGATATGCATACTTCCACCTTTTCATATTCTCTGTATGTATAAATATCTCGTCTGTGTGTTCCATTCTATGCATCCGAAGAAGTGAGCTGTAGCTCACGAAAGCTCATGCTAAAATAAATTTGTTAGTCTCTAAAGGTGCCACAAGTACTCCTCTTCTTTCAACAATATATAGACCTTCATATTATGGTACAAATCTTATCAGCATCATTCTGTCCCTTCCAGGAAAATAATTTCCCCCACAATGCCCTCATCATCTTCCTGGTTGTGCTTTAAGGTTACATTTCACATTTCACCCCACATCACACAAGCTTGCCATGAGCCCAGCCAATACTAAATAGCACCACTCCTGTTCTATTGTTCTGTGTTTGTACAGCACTTAGCACACGAGGTGCCTGGTTCATGAGTAGATTCCTAGGCTATAGTAATACAAATAATAAATCAAATGATAACTTCCTTCTTCCTCCTCATGGTGTTCTTCTCCTTTCACTTAAGCAGGCAGTTAGAGGATCCAGATGCTAAGCTGTGGGGAATGTTTTCTCCCGTAGCTGCCAGAATCATCTGGCTTCTTGTAAAAAGCAACAGGCATTTTAGTTGGCAGCTTCAGAATCAGCTGTGCTTATCTCATGTGGTTGCACTGGAGGTTGGCTATTTGTACTGCCTTGTTTCCCTGGATATACCTTTTACTGTGAATCCCATCTCTGGGCTAAGAAGCACATTGCTCTTTTGATGGTGGTGGTTCTCAAGTCGTTTATTAGGGGCTAGAGCAGTGGCTGTCAGACTTTTGTATCAGTGACCCCTTTCAAATAGCATGCCTCTTTATAAATTAAAATCACATTTTTTTATATTTAACATTTTTATAAATGTTGGAGGCAAAGCAGGGTTTGGGAGTGGAGGCTGACAGCTCACAACTCCCCACATAATAACCTTGTGGCCCTCTTAGGGGTCACAAACTCCCAGTTTGAGAACCACTGGGCAATAGTTTGATACATTTACTCTTTGCGCATAGTTCTATCTACTTCCACGAAGCTGTTTGTGGAGTCAATTGCTATTTGATAAGTGTACAGGGGAGCAGAAATTGCCCAGTTGATCTTTATGGCCCTTTGATGATTAACAACATAAAAGGCAGCACTGTCAGTTATTGACCCCCATTTTGCACCTCACTAACACAGCTGCAACTCCCATCGATTTCAGTGGGAGCTGCACCCCGGTGAGCGGCAGCAGAATATGCCCTGCTGTTAAAGCTGAGCTGGCAGCTTACTTAGAAATGCTAACCCCTTAGCAGTGTGAAAGCACACCTGTCTTTTATCTTCTCTCTCTTCCTCTTCTCCAGTCCCATAGATAAAATGCAAAGTTTCGGTGCCTTGTTGTCCTCTCTCATGGGAAGGGGCAGTGAGGAAGGAAGACTCTGTGAAGATTTCCTTGCAGCGCCCCACCCACACATTGTTTTATGGAGATTGTGGAGTAGTTGCATTTGTCCCCTCTTCTTCCTTCCTGGTGGAATGAACCATGAGTCCAGCCTCCATGTGCATAGTTCCCAGGTCCTTGAAGGCAAAACAACTCAATGCAAAACCTGAGATATTTCTGATGCTGTGGTGTTGTGGTTAATTTAGACAGCATCAAAACAGCTACAGGATGCCTAACTAATTCCACAAGACAACTGCCAAGATCAACGAGGAGGCTGCTTCCATCTTGAACTACAGCAGGGGATACCATTTCAAATGAAGAATGTTCACCAGATTGTACACACAGTCCTCTAGTGATCTCAGACCTACACGGTGATTTGTTCCTGGGGCATGTTCCAAAGATTGCCAAGTTCAGACTAGAGTTAGAACAAAACACGGTGAATGACAGCTCAGAATAAAATGGGCATAGAAAGGAAAAAAAGAGACAGAGGCCAAATGCCAATAGGCTGAAAAACGCCATCTACTCCATTTTCCGCCCTGACTTTTCCAATTGACCTGCCATATTGATTATAATCTAAAACCACACTGACTGGAAAGTTTGCTAAGCTAAGGCACAGAAGGGTCTAGGAAGCAGCAGGGGGAAAGTACTTCTGCATTCTCTTTGCATGAAGCCGAGTAAAACTGGGTCTCTCTCTGAAAAAAAAGTAACGCTGTAATCACGACCAGTCACTTCTAGTGCCTGTTATCACATCAGAAATTCTGCCATTGAACTGGTACTCCTGCATATTTTGTGAAATTGGCAAAAGGCCCTTATGCTTCCTGATGCAGTCAGAAAAATAATACCCCAGTACATTACAGTATATTGATCTACAGTACATGATCTTGGCTATGTGGGGCTTTGCATTTGTTGATTTAAAAATCATCATTTGCACAAAGGACATTTTTTAAATCTCCAAAAACTTCCTTTAAGGTCTAATCCAACTCACATTTGACAGCAATGGGATATTTTCCATTGACAGGGAGAGTTGGATCAGGTCATTAGACTGCATTTATAGCCTAGTTGTCATCATAGTTTAAGGACAGACTATTAAAAACTCCCTCTGTGTATCCAATTTTAGATACTGGTTATGTAATTTTATCTTGTAACAGGACACTCTTATGAGTCAAACCAAGTGGGTTAATTCCTATTATAATGAGTATATACAACTAATAGAATGGCCGTTGCAGAATTTAGATCAGTGATAGGTGCCACATAAAACAGACAGATAGAGGAAGACAGAGAGATTATAAGTGCCGGGGTAAATTTTTCAAAAGTGTCTCATTCTCATTTTCAGAATTGATAGACATTTATGACGAGATTTTCAATGATATTTAGGTGCCTGTAGATGCAAATAGGCACCTAGTAGGACTTTCAAAAACACTTAAGTTAAGCACCTATTCTCATTGAAAGCTTAATTCCCATTGGACTTTTAAGCCACTTAAGTCCCAAAAGTGACTTAGGCACTTACGTGCTTTTGAAAATGTTATCCCAGATCCTCAGTTGATACAAATCAGTGTAACTCCACTGATAGCTTAGCCATGCTGATTTTCACCAGGTTAGGACCACAGTCTAAAAGTAGAGATGAGCCCAAATAAAATGATGAACCCAGATCCTTGGACAATTCCTAACCTAGATCTGATTCTTGAAGTTTGAGCTTCTCACTCTAATTAAAAGTTCCAATAGCTGGTCCTTTGTTTCTTAGTAATCAGTCCTAGAAGTCCTTGTTGTTTTTGCACACCGGTGAAGATGAAAACGTGAGACTAGAATCAAGCCCACAGTGTGGTATCACAGTGAAAGACACAGAGAGATTAATGACCAGAGAAAGTCATTAGGATGTTTATGCTTGCTGGAACATAGTGCATAAAACCAATTCAGATCTCAAAGAACTGGACAGCATCCGATGTTAAAGAAACTGTGTTTTTACCTGACAATTAAAGCAAAAATTCTAGTATGAAAAGGCATTTCAGTTACTTTAAAGTCATTCATTTCATGTTTAATTAGTACACATCTAAAATTAATCAGTTGCTCATCTATGGAAGGGCTCTTAAATCTTTTTATTACAGATATGCCATTTGTGCTGTTGTAGTTGAAGGTCACTCAGCATTTCCAATAACACCTTATTTTCAAAATTTATAAATGGCTGCAAAAATCCACTTTGGGTGGTGAAACAACAACTTTGCTCAGACAAGGAGGAACAGAGTATCCCTTTTACAAAGAAAATCTCAAATATCCGTCCTTTGGAATATGGCATTAAAATGTACAAGAAAATCCTCAATCACTTGATTAACAGACCTTTCTTGTCATAGAAGGCAGGACTAAGTATTATGTAGACCATCCTTGACAGGTGTTTGTCTAACTTACTCTTAAAAATCTCTAATGATAGAGATTCTACAACCTCCCTACGCAATTTAGTCCAGTGCTTAACTACCCTGACAGTTAGGAAGATTTTCCTATTGTCCAGCCTAAACTGCTCTTGCAGCAATTTAAGCTCATTGCTTCTTGTCCTATCTTGAGGTTAAAGAGAACATTTTTCTCTCTCCTTCCTGTACCAACCTTTCATGTACTTGAAAACTGTTATCATGTCCCCTCTGTCTTCTCTTCTCCAGACTAAACAAACCCATTTTTTTCAATCTTTCCTCATAGGTCATGTTTTCTAGATTTTAATCATTTTTGTTTCTTTTCTCTAGACTTTCTCCAATTTGTCCACCCAAGGTGGCACCCAGAACTGGACATAGTACTCCAGGTGATGCTGTATCAACATGGAGTAGAGAGGAAGAATTACTTCTTGTGTCTTGCTTACACATCCAATGATGTTTGCTTTTCTCTGCAACAGTGTTACACTGTTAACTCATATTTAGCTTGTGATCCATTATGATCTCAAGATCCTTTTCCACAGTACTCCTTCCTAGGCAGTCATTTCCCATTTTGTATGTGTTCAACTGATTGTTCCTTCCTAAGTGGAATACTTTGCATTTGTCTTTATTAATTCTATTTATTTAAGACCATTTCTCCAGTTTGTCAAGATCATTCTGAATTCTAATCCTGTCCTCCAAAATGCTTGCAACCCATCCTAGCTTGGCATCATCTGCAAACTTTATAAATATATTCTCTATGCCATTATCCAAATCATTTATGAATACACTGAATAGAACCCAACCCAGGAGAGATCTCTGCAGGACCCCATTTGTTACGTCCTTCCAGCTTGCCTGTGAACCACTGGTAACTACTCTCAGGGAACGGTTTTAAAACCAGTTACGCTCCCACCTTATAGTAGCTCCATCTAGACTGTATTTCCTTAGTTTGTTTATGAGAAGGTCATGCAAGACAATATCAAAAGCCTTTTTAAAGTAAAAATATACCACATCTACCACTACATCTCTAGCCACAAGGCTTGTTAGCCTGTCAAAGAAAACTACCAGGTGGTTTGATACAATTTGTTATTGACAAATCCATGCTGTTACTTATCACCTTATTATCATCTAGGTTTTGCAAATTGATTGCTTAATTATTTTAATTTAGTTTAAACGACCTTCTGAAGATGATGTCTGGGATTTGCAGCTAAAGGGGAAAAAAATCTGCCTTTCTTCACTTGCAGAGTTGTGTGGGAAAGGGGGCATATATATTAGGCTGGCTAGTGGGAGAACTTCCAGTCTAGGAAGTAGTGAGATGTTAGGGGATAAGGCATGCCAGGAAATCCTTGTGTTCCCTGGGAAGCAGAGTAAGAACTCTGGCCAGTGGAGAAAGGACCTGCTGGGAAAACCCCCTTCCATCCCAGTCTGAGGTGGTGAGATAAAAGGAAGAGAGAGAGTATAGTGGGAAAGGACCTTCCAAAGTAAGTCTGGTGCTCCAAAACACCATTACTCCCAACAAAAATACCCCCTTGGGAGAAAGCAAATCTGCTTGCAGCAGGTAGCAGGTGGAGCCAGGACTGCTGACAGAGACAACCTAGATTGCTGGCAAAAACAGCTCTGGAAATTGAGACAACAGTGTGGGAGGAGAGCGGAGGAATTTACTTGGAAAGGTTAAGTACTTAGTCAAGGGGAATGAGGGGGAGGGTTGGGAAACTTATGAAAGACCAGAGGTGAAGCCAAGAATGATGGTTGGCCAAGGTACAGTCTACAGAATTGACAAGAAAAAAGTCTTCATAGGAGATGCCGAGGGAGGTCTGAATGTTACCTGCTAGGTAGGTAGGATATGGCCAGAAGAATACATGTAAGTGGGACAAGGAGATAAAGGAAACACATACCCATTGGGGCACTAGACCATTTACACTGCATCAATCCTTCAGTTGAGAGATTTATATGTGGGACTGTTAGATGGTACATAGAATTGGGCTAAACATACGGTTTGTTTTCATTTACTTTTTATTTTCTTCTCTGAGCAGCGTCAGGCCCCAATGGAATAACTGCTGTTGAAGGCCAGCCTGAGTTCTCTATCTAAAATTACTAGAAGAATAGAAAAGAAATAAAATGATTCATTAAGATGAGGATGACAATGACAATATTTATAGTCTATATATGAGATTTCTATTGCAGTAACACTTAGAGGGCTCTTCACTATCAGGACCCAATTGTGCCTAGGCACTGTACATACTTTTAGTGAAGGATCATCTGTGCCCCAAAGGATTTATGGTGTTGAGCCCCAATCCTGCAAAGATCATGTGCTTAACTTTATGCACTGTAAGTAGCGCTATCCATTTCAATGGACCTACTCTCTGTAAATAAGTTTAGCACATCCACAAGTCTTTGTAGGACTGGGGCCTAAGGGACATGACATGATCAGACAGAATCTAAAAGATGAGATCAGAAAATTCTAGAATGTTAGAGTATGCTGCAATAAAATTCTCATTATGTTGCGGTTTTATTAAATTCTACTGGAAATTCCTTCCATAAAGAAGTACTCTTCTTCCATACCCTCTCCCTCCCTGACACGTGCACATTAAAGCATATATCAGTTGCAATAACTGTAAAATTTTAAAGGCTCAGTACAAAATAGTGGCAGAGGGGCCTAGTGGTTAGCACACTAGAATGGGACTCAAGAGACCTGGATTCTATTCCTGCTTTGTAATTGACCTACTGGGTGACCTTGTGAGAGTCACATCCTTCTCTGCTTCAGTTTCACCATGGAGATAATGATACTGACCTCCTTTCTTACGTGCTTTGAGCTCTACTGATAAAAGCTAGGTATTATTAACAACTTTTAAACTAGGTTCCCCCACTGAACCATTTATTACACTTTAGTGAGGTTCCACTATGGCATAAAGAGCCACAGCACTTTGAAAGGTGTGGTGTTGGTGTGAAGCTCAGAAAACTTCCCATAGTTGGTCACAGACTCTTTCCAAACCATTGCATGGAGTGAGGCAACTGATAGTAACATGTCCTTTCAGAAACTATGGACTACATTCTCCTTTCAGTTCCACTGGTACAACCACACTGGGTACTGAAAGCAGAGTATGGTCATCTATACTTTAAGTTGCTCTTTAGAAAGACTACAGATTTTCTGATATCAGAATTTGCCAAAATAACAAAACAGAACAAAACCAAGACAAGATCCAAAGCAAATCATGTTTGAGTTCTGGGACATTTGCTAGTTTTCCATCTGTGTAGCAAACAATAGAAAGCACTCACGTGACTATGCACTGAAATGAATTTCAAGAAGTATAAAGCCCTCTGCGCTCTCATTATACAGATGGCGTACAATGCCAGATGCAAAGTAATCGATGTGGTTTCGAAGTTCCCTGGATCATGTCACAATTCATACAGTTTAAAACACATAGAAGTTCGTAATCTATGTGAAAATGTCTGCTTAACTAAATTTTTTCATTTAGTCTGGAATTGTCTTGATAATTAAATGTCATTTTAAAATTCAAATGATAGTTCATATTCTCTACAGTAGTCATTTCTGATCCTGTATCTAACCAATAGACTCTTACAGAAATAATTAGAATGCACAAAAAGTCATTAAAACGTAACTTGGAGAACACAGCCTTATAGCATATGATGCCAAAGGCATGACAAACATGGTGCTGAATAGCAGCACAACATTCCCAAACCTGTGCTATGGGAGAAGGTGGTGATACGTGTATCTGGCAAGGAAAGTTTGTTTATGGAGAAATTGCATTTCGTTTTTTAAAAATAATTATTCTGTTTTTCAAAATGTTGAATGGTTAGCGATACTGTTGGAACAAGATGTCGGGATCATTGGAACATGGGCAAGATAGCTGTTGAGTTTGATTTACAACAACCTACTGAGAGGAAATTCCTATCTGGAATGCAGCAGGAGAGAGAAACATCCATGAGTGACTGTGGGTAGCAAACTCAATACGAGTTTACAGCATGATGCCCATTCTGACAACAGCCTTATAAGATGATCGCATGTAAAACTGGGGCTGTAGTGGTTCACCCTACATTGCCCTGGTAGGACAACACCTGAAAGATCAAGTGCATTTCTGTTCCCCACAGTTTAAAAGCCTATTGAAGACTATCCAATCAATGGAAACAAAATAATAGAGGAACAAGAATACAAAAATCTACGTGAAGAGAGAGTACAAAAAATGTATGTGATGAGACTGAGGGAGCCAAGTTACAGCACTGAAATAGTGTAAATTACTATGATTGAAAACCCTTTGAGGTGGGTACTGTCGTTTAGTCCTGTGTTGGTACAGTGCCCAGCACAGTGAGGTTTTGCTCTGTGACTGGGGCTCCTAGACATTACCACAATACAAATTAATAATACTAAATGGTATAGCTCTACTGCTGCTAGCTATGTCAATTTACACCAGCTGAGATTCTGACCTACAGAGTCAAGAACAGAGAAGATGCAGCAGACAAATCATTGTCTTTAAAACAAAAGAAAACTTCAGTTGAATAAAATAAAAGAATTAGTGGTATTTACTGTCTTAGCTCATGGTAGGACAAAGATAAAACTCCTGAATGAGAGGAGGGAAAAGTCTGGCTTAATATGAAAAGGTTCTTAAGTATAGCAGCTGGGAAGTTGAATAGATCAATCTGGTAAGTGGCAGTGGTGCAATCACTGCAGATCTCAATGACTTGTTAGGTAAAAGATTTTAGTGGAAATGATGCAAGTATTTCTGCCAACTATATGACCCAAATAGCCAGTTCTGGTCCCAGTCACTATAACGGGAATAGTGTCATCTTTTCAGTGCCATGATTACAATACTTTAAGGTGAATTGAAACAAGTTCAGAAGAATCTGATGACCATGAATGAAGCCTATGTAGTTGTGCACTCCAGAATGAGGGAACTGAATAGTAGTACCTTTCATCCACAGAGCTCAAAAACTTTATAAAAGATGGATATGCCTTATTACTTCCACTTTACAGATTGGGAAACTAGGATACAAAGATAAAACACGAGGTCATGCAATGATTCAGTGGCTGACCAGGGAATGGAACTAGGTCTCCTGAACTCAAGTCTGATGTGCTGTCCATACAGAGGTACAGGCAGGTACTCCTGAACATTGCGACAGAAGATCATACACTGCTGATCATGGCATTTTAAAAACGAAGATGCTGATGACAGGTGTTCTTTTTTGTGCTGACATTCGACTGCACACATTTCATCTCAATCTACGCAGTACTTTTGTAGTTAGCCATCACTTTCACCACCAGCCACCATAACTTAAAACCCTATTGTCCTCAAAGAAACAAAACTCTCACCAACGTCAGTGAGAGTTTAGCTTGCGTGGGGATTGCCACATGGGATCCCAACTAGTTATAACAGCCTTGGAGCCCAAGAATAGCTTCGGAGCTCCTGGTATTCACTTTACTTCACAAAAATCAATCCAGCAATTGTTAAGTCACTTACTATGAGCCCCATCTAGCAATCTAGCTTCATCTTAATCTAAATATCAATTCCAATGTACAGCAGTTGCCATGGTATCTGCAATCCTTACTCAGGCAACACTTCATTGAACCCAATGTTCCCTATAAAATGCTTGAAAGTGAGCAAAAGTCTGCTCTACGAGACAAATCCAGTCCTAACTCCATGGCCAGGGAGATCCCCTTGCAGAAGAGCTAGTGATGGATATGAAAGACTCCACACGGGCAACACACAGGACTGACGCTTCAGTATTTGACATTTGGATGATCTGCAGTTCCTCTTGTTCCTCCCACATCAGGAGCATGCTGGGGCAGCAAGGCCTGTGAGGAGTAGCTTTGCAGCTGCTCTGTGGCCTGGGAAAACCCTTCTCCTCCTGATATCCCCAGCTAGTATCTACCCAAATAGAAAGCTAGGTATAAGTTTCTCGTTTTTCCTTTAAATTACCATATGCAACCCCAATGCCTTGATATGTAAAACTCTTGTAAACGTGATATGGATTCTACTGTTGGCATAGCTTTTACCTCCTGGTTTATTATTAAAGGATGCTGTGAATGAATCAGACTCCCCATGGATTACTCCGGAAGAAGCTCATTGAGTGAAGGAACAAAACACTTGGTGCCCTGACAAAGTATGATGAAGATAAATGAAAGGGGTTATGCCTCAGTCTCATCAATTCATTTCATGCCCTGGCTGGAAAAAAAAAAATCTTCTCTAAAACTGTGACTCACTTCCTGGGACTAGTGTTGAAACAAACTATTTTGACCACAGTTGCCAACTTTCACACGGTAAATAAGCACCCCGACTTTTACAATAAAGCCAAAAATCAAGCTAATCCCATTTCAAAACAAGACCAAAACAAACCAATCGCTAAGAAGCCCAACTCTATGTGACTAGATTCCCCGATGTGCAGTCTGGGATTGTGGTGGGCCCGCTGTGCACCTGTGACTCTCTCCCCGCATTGCCCCTGCTTGCCCCTTGCCCCTGCTCACCAGAAGCTGATCAAAAAAAGAAGCAACAAGCTACAACAAGCAATAAGCTGCAAGCCAAAAACTAGCCCACAAGCAACTTACAAGCCAAGAAAGCCAATAAAAAGCCCAATTTGTGCGGGTTTTTTTGCAGGTTTGACATGTCTGTTTTTGACCCTCTGTAAGTTAGAGGGTCACACGTGAGGCAAACAGGTGAGGGTGGGGCATAAAGCACAGGGAAAAAGAGGATCAGTAGGGCTAAGGGGGTGGAGTAAAGCAAGAGCAGGGTGTGGGCAATGAGACAATGGAGGGGAAATAAACATTGATGGGATGTTTTAGTGGAATAAAGGAGGAGGAAAAGAAGAAAAAATACTAAAGACAAAACAGAAATGGGAAATATGTTGTATCACAAAAAAACAAGCAAACCCTCACTAACGTCACTTGCCTACAACACCATAAAACTGTCACTAGAGGCTCTGCACAAAACATATGGATTCATGGATTCCAAGGCCAGAAGGGACCATTGTGATCATCTAGTCTGACCTCTGCATAACAAAGGCCATGGAACCTCCAAGATAATTCCTTTTGAACTAGAGCATATATTTTAAAAAACACCCAGTCTTGATTTAAAAGTTGCCAGTGATGGAGAATCTACCATGACCCTACGTAAATTGTTCCAAAGGTTAATTACCCTCACTGTTAAAAATTTATGCCTTATTTCCTTGATCCCTTAGCTTTAGAAGCATCTTTCATTTCCAATACCTCAACTGACTATGGGATAAATGATGCTTTTACTGTTCTGTGGAAACTCTGGGAGAAATGCTTCCTCAGTAGGTTTTCTGGGAAGCAGGGGAAAGCTCCAGCTGCTACACTCCTTCAGAGGGTGCAGCATACTCCCCACTGTGTGTCTAGCTAGTTTTGCTGCCCACTGTCTATGAGTATGGGCTCGGGCTCTGTCTCCCACCCCAGTCAGGGAGGGAGAAGTTTGGGCCACAAAGGACACATGAGGGAGCATATGGGGAAGAGGAAACTCTTTCCCCTCCATATATTATGGAGCCACAGGGAACAATCTGGGTCTATAGACAAAGATCACTTCACTCACCACTGAAATACAACTGTCTCTAGAGTGGGACACAAATAGCACACAGAAACACTGTATGAACAAGAAACGAATAAAAATAATTGCTGAAAACAGGGGGGAAATTTATATAAGCAGAATGCATTTATTGGCTAAAGTGGAACCTGGCTGGGAGTTGAATAAGGGTAAGCCTAGTTTACATTTTCTCTGAAGAAAATACGTGTATTTAGAGAGTGTTATACCCAATAACATGATCATCATTAAAAGTAAGCCCTGCAAATCCATGTTTATCCACTTCACATCCACGGATATCTTCATCCATGGATGAGCTAATATTGTTTGCCATCTTTGAGGATCACAAATTCAGCTAATACCAGTGAAAGTTCACTTTGCTTTTATATCCCATTGTCAGTTCATCAGTGTCAATTGAAATCATCACTGTGTCACCTCTCTGCATTTCCTTGCCGGTTGCATCCAGGAAAGATTCCAAACTCTGTATTTGAAAAGAAATAAATTCAAAAGAAATTAAGTGGTGCTGCATTCAGTTTGAAGGGAAATGAGAAAGGCAAATCACCAATTTGGAATATATTCAGATTTCTTATTATTGAAAATGGAGATACTGTGGATGAATATGTTGCATGTGTCATATGAAAAAAAGTCTGTGCTTTTTCTAGCCATAAAACTGGTACTTCAAACTTACTTAAACATAAATGTAGATCAGAACTGGGATATAGTTTGCTGAAGATATTCACCAAGAAATATGTCAATATCACATGAGACATGAAGACATCTATGAGTCACGAATTATTGCAGTTTGTAGCAACAGACATAAGACCTTTTGAGGTAGTCAGTGGTAAGGGGTTCCTTGCATACTCTCAGTGTTGGATTAACATGGGTAAAATATGGCCAAATTGATGCACGTGTGCTAATACCACATTCCACAACATTAGCCCGGCCTGCTGAGCTTGTGGCAGAAGTAAAAAGAAAACAAGTCTCCATGGAGCTGGAAACCATTCTTGGCACAGTGGATAGAGGGGTTACTCTTGATCTGTGTACGTAGGATTACAGAAAGTTTGCCTTTTTGGGAGTTACTGTTCATTACATATAGCCACAACAGTTCAAAATGGTGGAGCAGGTACTTTGTGTGACTCAGTTTGACAGCTGAAAACCAAAAACTGCAGAGAACATTCAATCTGCTGTTATTCAAGCACTCAGAAGGTTTGATATACATGGCATTATCAACTGAATAGTTTTTGTTATGGACCAAGGAGGGAACGTGGTTGCAGCCCTCAAGTCCTATGTGTGAATAAGCTACTCAGTGCACATTATAAATATCATACTCAACTACACTACCAAATCGGGAAACTAGAAAGAGGAAGCCCACCAAACTGATCCACGAACGCCAAGCAGGGCCGCAAAGACAATTCAGGCGGTCTGGGGTCTTCGGCGGTGGGGGGCCCCCGCTTCAGTGGTAATTCAGTGGCGGGGGATTCTTCCACTCTGGGGCCCGCCGCTGAAGTGCCCTGAAGACCCGTAGCAGGGGCCTCCCCCCACTGAATTACCCCTGAAGACCAGGCACTTTGGCAGCGGGTCCCGCTTCAGCGGTAATTCGGCCACAGGGTGGAAGGACCCCCTGCCGCCGAAGACCCGGAGCGGAAGAAGCTCCAGGGGCCCAGGCTCCGAGAGAGTTTTCCGGGACCCCCAGAGCAAGTGAAGGACCCCACTCCAGGGCCCCCAAAAAACTCTCATGGGGGCCCCTACGGGGCCCGGGGCAAATTGCCTCCCCCCAGGCGGCCCTGATGCCAAGATCTTGTTACTTCAGGAGAGCTGGACTTCAAAGAGGACAGTAAAAGTCTCTGAAAGGAGATGTAGAAACATGATAGAACAGGAAACTATTCATGTTTAAGACAATCAAGGAGCAGTTGGACAGAATATATGATATTTTGACAGAAAAGGGGGATACTCAGCTCATTGATAGCATTGACCACAACACCTTCAGCATCTTAATAGAGTTCCTGCAGTGCTTCAAGGAAGTGTCAGATGCGCTATAGCAGTCATCACAGCCCAGTCTTCACTTGGTGCCCATACGGTATGGAAGCTGAAAAAGCATCTCCATCCTTCCATCACTGATGAGGATAATCTAAGTCAGTGGTTCTCAAACTTTTGTATTGGTGACCTCTTTCACACAGCAAGACTCTGAATGTAATCCCTCCTTATAAACTGAAAACACTTTTTTTTATATTTAACACCATCAAATGCTGGAGGTGAAGTGGAGTCTAGGGGTGGAGGCTGACAACTGGTGACCCCCCATGTAGTAACCTCATGACCCCCTGAGGGGTCACAACCCCCAGTTTGAGAACCCCTGATCTAAGTCATCTCAATCCAAAGCCTTGCAACATCTCATTAAAAAGTCTGAAATCAAGAGAATGCACAGAGTAGCAGTTTTCCCACACCCATAAATGAAAGAGATGACAGTTTTCACTGAAGATGAGAAACAGGAAGTTTATCAAGAGACCAAGAATATTCCTCAATGAATCTTATGCTTTATTCATTAGCTGCCACACAGACACCATCACCAAAGGAGACAAAATGGTCACAACAGAGTCTGAGGATTCGTATAGCAAATATGGAAGTGACAATGAAATGTCAAAGTATACCACCCTGAACCTGACAAAAAATGAAGATGTGCAACTGCTGGAATGGCGGAGACAATGCAAGCACAACAGTTTGTGCATTCCATCTCTGCTTCCTGTGCACCCTCCGAGAGCACTTCCTCAGTCTCTGGTTACACAATTAATGAGAACAGTACTTCACTTAAGCCAAAAACTGTGGATGATTTAATGTTTTTTACACAGTAATATTTCAAAGAAAAATATTGTCCTGAGGAAGACATCTAAGACCAAGAGGGGAGGTGGGGCAAGAGAAAGCTCAGTGGTTTGAGCATTGGCCTGTTAAACCCAGAGTTATGAGTTCAATGCTTGAGGAGGCCATTTAGGGATTGGTCCTGCTTTGAGCAGGGGGTTGGACTAGATGATCTCTTGAGGTCCCTAATAACCTATGATGAAGTCCTGCAGTTCAGGGCTGGTATAAGTCAGAAGCTAAATAGGCAGCTGACTTTCCTATTTTATAGTTCAGTTTGTGATTTTGAGCATTGTTGACTTGAGACATTTATTTTATTATTTTTATATAAAGGGCTATTTGTTCTGATGCCTGTTGTATAGTAACATTGACGTTTAAAATAAAACATTTTTTTTTATTAATCCATATATAACTTTCTTGTAGAGTACACATGGATGCACATGGACATGCCTCCTCAGAGATACAGTGAGGTAGGGTGCTGGTGAGAGTGCGGATATATATAAAGGTGGAGTGCAGATTGTGGGTCAGATAGAAGTTAATTATCATGCATATGGATGTGGATAGGATGCAGATCCCAGTTTTTGCATCTTTGCAGGGCTCTAAACTTGTTGAGCCAGAACTTGACAATCTTGGAAATGGTAACTAGCATGTAACTGGTTCTATTAAAATTTCAAATCATCTGACTAATCCAGGGAGGCTCCATATAAATACATTGTCACATTGATTTTATGTACTAATGCTGCTGTTACCAAGTGCCTGAGAGGCCTGACAACTTGATCAATAAATGATTCCATTCATCCAGTCCTGCAGGATCCTTTGTACTCTCCCTGCTGGAAGATGACAATCAGCCTCATTAAAAACAGCACAAAACATTACCAATGACATGCTTCCTGTCAGATAAATACAGCCAGTGCCTATTATGATTTTTATCTCAGAGAAATTGATTTAATCAGCAGTCCAAGGCTTACCCTATTGTTAATAATGCAATTTAAACCCTTTCCTCCCCATTTTTGATCAGCTAACTTGAATTTAAATGGTTAGAAGTGACGTGAATAGGCTTTTAGTACCAATCAGATTAAACAACTGATGGAGGCAAGGTGTATTTATATCATTTGTGTGAGTCTCTGATGTACCTGGTGAGGGGACTAATGGGACTAATTGTCACAATTCCAGAAACCCCTTTGTATGGCTAACTAGAAACTGGAAATGATTTTCAAATGCTTTTATGTCAGATATTGCCTCCTTAACTCTGGTCTTAAAAATGCATCATGTTCATTTGAGTTTCACGCATCTATTCGACAATATCTTTTAGTAGCTATAAGATTAAATCAAAATGTAGTTGCATGCATATACTGTAGTACTGATTCATTAATTTGAAAGGCTTTTTTTTAATCCAAGTCAGTTTGCATCTGATTTAAATTATCCTAGCCTCACATCAGTGAAAAAAAACTGTTTTCATCATGAATTAAAAAACAAACAAACACCTCAGTTTCAAGAGAAAACACACACAAATGAGCATGAAATAGAAAAACATAATGATGGCTGAAATAAGCACATTTTCTTTTCATAATTCAATTGCTCCCCTCCATGCGGTTGCAGGCCTGGAATTTAATTTTTTTTCATGAAAAAAGATAAAACCTTTTTGTGAAATGTGTGTTAATTTCAACTGTCAGTTCAGTACCAATCATTATATATTCTTGTCCTGGAGATCATCTACTGCAGTCATAAAAGGTTATTAAAATGAAGTTCTACTATTAAAATGGACTATGTAATAAAAGGCACCTACTTGCTCAATAGATCAATTCCTCTTGTGGATTTAGAGTCATATCTACTCTTTATGGCTCAGATTCTGTCCCAATGGCACTTTATTCTGTGGGTCTATTAGCAGAATATTGGTCTACAGGCATGTCTGTAGCTAATAGAATTTTTTACCATTGTAAATAGACAAAATAAGCATCAATCTCCATCCACCCCTCAAGCCATCATGTATAGGCATTGAAGAAGATGAGTGTTTTTGGGAAAGATTTGGAGGAGGAGATCATAGTGGTCTTACAGATCATTTTAAGGAGGATGTGATGGTGGTGTTCACCCCATACTAGACTAGAAGGGGTTAATGAGGCTGAGAGCCCAATTAACCAGATTAGCCCCAGCTGGGGGGAATTAGGTGGGTAAGTAATCCCCTGAATGATGAAGGAACCCAGCTGAAAGGGAACAGGTAGGACTAGTATAAAGCCAGGAAGCTGGCAGCAGAAGGGGGCTGCAGTGAGGGAGCCTGCAGCCACACTCTGTACATGAGAGAGAGGAGGGAAACCTAGGGGAGAGAAAAAGGCTCAGGTTTAAGATGGTGGCAAGGTTTAAGATGGTGCAGACCTTGGCTGCTGATTAGAGGTCCTGGAGCTAGAACCTGGAGTAGAGGATGGATGGAGAAGTGGCACAGTTTTGGCAGTGAATGAAAAGGCATGGAAAGACTTTGAAACCCTGGAAGGGGAAAAACACAACAAGTGGCAGAAGGGGGAGTTGGACCTGGAAAGAGCTAATTCCCAAAGCAGCCAGGAGGTGAGTGGACCCGTGACAGAGGGCTTGCCATGCATAAAGAGTAGCACTGTTAGCAAAGTGGAGGAGGCAGGGGGGACATAGAGACAAGAGCTCACAAGTAAGGAGAGACAGAAACATGAAGGTCCTTGAAAATAAGCAAAGAAACTTGAACTTGATGTGGTAAAACTAGTCAAGAGAGTGGTAAAGGAAAATGATCTTAGCAGCTGTATTATACGTGGACCCGAGAGGTATCATAGGAAGGCTAGAGAAAGATTACAGTAACCAAGATGGGAGAGGACGAAAATATTAACAGTCTGGACAGGAAAAAAAGATGGATCTTAGAAAAGACCAGGGAGAAGAACATATTTATATTGTAATATTGGCTAAATCTGGGATGTGCAGAGTAAGAGAGAGGGTAGAGTCTGATATGATCCCTGCGATTCAGCCCTCAGTGACAGTTACTGTGGCAATATCGGGAGGGAATGGTGGGAAGATCAGCAGAAATGCTGTTCTAAAATTTTCCATTGAAACTGAGGTTTTTTGGGCATCGGAGGTGGTCAATGGAAAATATAATTTTTGATTACATGTAATAAGACAAAATTTAAAAAGAAAAAATTCGTTTGGTCAAAACAAATTTTATCAGTCTTGATTCAGCAACTGAACTGGAAAACAAACCAATTATTTGCTCAGCTCTCAACAGAAGCAAAAGATGCCCCAGAAGCATTTCTTAATGGGAAGTTTTTGGTTTTCAGGCAAATTTTCAGTTTTCAAATGTTCACTTAAAAAGTCCATTTTCCAAGCAATTCCAGTGAGGAGTTCAGTTTTGGCTGTGTTTTATTTTGAGTTCAAGCAAGACATCCAGGGGAGATATCAGAGTCACTGGCAAAGAGGCACAGCTGGATGAAGGAAGGCAAGCAGGAGTGGAAAGGTAGGTTTGTGAGTCATCAGCATAAATATGTTGGTGAAACCATGCAAGTGGATAATATTCCCAGGAGGTGTCAAAAGAGAATGGAATGGACTCACTGAACACAAATCAGTGAATTAGGAGGAGAACGAGAAAAGTACAGCATTGTAAAAGCCATGGGGGGACAGGATTACTAGAAGGAGAGTGTAATCATCAGCGGACAAAACAGTAGAGAGGTCAAAGAGAATGAGGACAGAGTTGAGACTGTAGGACTTGACCAGGAAAAACTCATTAGAAAAAGATGGTTACTCACCTTTGTAACTGTTGTTCTTTGAGATGTGTTGCTCATATCCATTCCAATTAGGTGTGTGCGCGCTGCGTGCATGCTCATCGGAAGATTTTTACCCTAGCAACACTTGGTGAGTCGGCTGGGTCGCCCCCTGGAGTGGCGCCGCTATAGCGCCGGATATATACCCCTGCCGATCCAATGGCCCTTCAGTTCCTTCTTGCCGGCTACTCCGACAGTGGGGAAGGAGGGCAGGTTTGGAATGGATATGAGCAACACATCTTGAAGAACAACAGTTACAAAGGTGAGTAACCGTCTTTTCTTCTTCGAGTACTTGCTCATATTGATTCCAATTAGGTGATTCCCAAGCCTTACCTAGTCGGTGGGGTCGGAGTGAGACGTTGCAGAATGCAAAACTGCTGAGCCAAAGGCTGCATCGTCTCTGGACTGCTGAACCAATGTGTAATGTGAGGCAAAGGTGTGAATCGATGACCAGGTAGCAGCGTGACATATTTCCTGGATGGGGACATGGGCCAGGAAAGCGGCAGATGAGGCTTGGACCCGAGTAGAATGGACGGTGAGATGGCTAGCCAGAATGTGAGCCAATTCATAGCATGTTCGGATGCAGGATGTCACCCAAGATGAAATTCCTTGGGAAGAGACCGGCATGCCTTTCATCCAGTCTGCCACCGCTACAAAGAGCTAAGGCGAAAGTCGAAAGGGTCTGGTTCTCTCGATATAAAAGGCGAGAGCCCTGCGGATATCCAAGGTATGCAGTTGTTGTTCTCGACGCGATGAGTGTGGCTTCGGGAAAAAGACTGGGAGAAAGATGTCTTGATTGACATGAAAGGCAGACACCACCTTAGGGAGGAAAGAGGGGTGCGGTCGCAGCTGTACCTTGTCCTTGTGGAATACCGTATACGGGGGATCCGCTGTTAAAGCCCGCAGCTCCTATACTTGTCTTGCCGAGGTGATAGCAACAAGGAAGGCGGTCTTCCATGAGAGGTACAGCAGCAAGCAGGTGGCAAGAGGGTCAAAAGGGGCACCCATAAGCTTGGCTAGCACCAGGTTTAGATCCCAGGTAGGGGTCGGGCGTCTAACTTGAGGGTACAACCGCTCCAATCCCTTAAGGAACCTGGAAACTATGGGGTGAGAAAAGATTGAACTGCCACTTCCCCCTGGGTGGAAGGCAGAAATAGCCGCCAAATACACCTTTATAGAAGAGACTGCCAGGCCCTGCTCTTTCACGGACCATAGGTAATCCAAGACAGTGGGGACAGATACTTGTCCGGGAACTAAGTTATTCTGAGCGCACCAGTAGGAGAAACGCTTCCACTTGGCGAGATATGTCGTCCTCATGGAAGGCTTCCTACTGCACAAGAGCACCTGTTCTACTGAGGCAGAGCAATGCAACTCAGACTGGCTCAACCACACAGCAGCCATGCCGTGAGATGAAGAGATTGCAGGTCCAGATGGTGAAGCCTGCCGAAGTCCTGTGTTATGAGGTCCGGCCAGAGTGGCACGTGGATTGGGTCTGCCACTGAGAAGTCGAACAACAGGGTGTACCAATGCTGCCTCGGCCATGCTGGAGCAATGACGATCAGGTGGGCTCTGTCCCTGCAGAGCTTGAGTAGGACTCTGTGGACGAGCGGAAATGGTGGGAAGGCATAAAGTAGGTGCTTCTTCCACGGGATCAGGAATGCATCTGAGAGGGAGCCCGGGGAGCGTCCTTGGAAGGAGCAGAACACTTGGCATTTCCTGTTCTCTTGAGAGGCAAAGAGGTCTATGTGGAGAAAACCCCACCTCCGGAAAACAGAATGGATAACATCCGGGCGTATCGATCACTCGTGAGACAGGAAGGACCTGCTGAGGTGATCTGCCAGAGTGTTCTGGACTCCTGGGAGAAAAGACGCTACCAAATCGATAGAGTGGGCTATGCAAAAGTCCCAGAGGCGAATGGCTTCTTGACAAAGGAGGGAGAAGCGTGCTTTGCCCTGCTTGTTTATGTAAAACATGGCCATTGTGTTGTCCATGAACATTGATACACAGCGGCTTTGTAGATGGTCCCAAAACACCTGGCATGCTACACGGACTGCTCTCAGCTCCCTCACGTTGATGTGCAGGGCCAGCTCTTCGGGCAATCAAAGGCCTTGAGTGTGAAGGCTCCCGAGGTGGGCACCCCAAACCAGAGATGATGCGTCTGTGGTTAGGGCCACCGAGGGTTGCAGTGGGTGGAATGGCATCCCTGCGCAAACCAGAGAGGGGTCTAACCACCAAGTGAGGGAGTCGAGAACCTTCCTGGGGATAGTGAGCACCGAATCCAGACTGTCTCTGTGTGGACAGTATATTGAAGCAAGCCAGGTTTGGAAGGGACGGAGACGTAGCCTCGCGTACTTGGTCACGAAGGTGCAGGAGGCCATGTGACCTACTAGGCTGAGGCAAGTGCACACCGACGTTGTCGGAAAGGATTGAAGACTTCGAATTATCGAAGCCATCGTTTGAAAACGCGACTGGGGGAGGCAGACTCTGGCCAGATTGGAGTCCAGAACAGCTCTGATGAAGTCTATTTTCTGTGTGGGTATCAGAGTAGGCTCTTCTGTGTTGACCATGAGGCCTAGGCTCCTGAAGAGGTCTCTGACGATGCACAGGTACTGCGATACTTGTGACTGGGAAATCCCTCAAATAGGCCAATCGTCGAGATACGGGTAGACATGTACTCAACGACGCCAGAGGGAGGCGGCTACTACAGCCATGCATTTGGTGAAGACCCTTGGAGCTGTAGAAAGGCCAAAGGGAAGTACTGTGAACAGAAAGTGTCGGTGGTTGACCACAAAACGGAGGTACCGTCTGTGTGGTGGATAAATAGTGATGTGGAAATAAGCATCCTTCATATCGAGGGCGGCCTACCAATCTCCCGGATCCAGGGATGGGATGATGGTCCCCAGGGATACCATGCGGAACTTCAGCTTTATCAGGAATTTGTTGAGTTCTCGCAGGTCTAGGATCGGTTGTAGAACTCCCTTTGCCTTGGGGATTAAGAAGTAGCGGGAATAGGACCCCTTGCCCCTCATGTCTTCTGGCACCTCCTCTATGGCTCCCACTTTTAGGAGCACCTGGACCTCTTGTAAGAGGACTTGCTCGTGAGAGGGGTCCCTGAAGAGGGACAGGTAGGGAGAGTGTGCGGGGGTTGAAACAAACTGGAGGTGGTATCCCGCTTCCACCGTGCGGAGGACCCAATGATCTGAGGTTAGCTGGAACCAGGCAGGGAGGAAATGGGAGAGGTGGTTGAAAAAGGAGGGAGAAGGATCCGGTAGGATAACTGGTGGGCTGTCCTCGGGTGTCCCATCAAAAGTTTTGCTTGGACCCCGTTGGTGGTTTAGGAAGCACTTGACTTTGGGTTCCTTGAGGACCAGACCGTCTCCGCTGATTCCCCCTGCCACGCCTTCTGGTAGCGTCCTGATGCGGCCTAGACTCGTTGTAAGGGCGGTGTGGCTGGGGCCGGAAGGACATTCGTTGGGTCACTGGCGTGTGCATACCCAGCGAGCACATTATGACCCGGTTGTCTTTCAGACTTTGCAACCTGGGGTCGGTTTTGTCTGAGAAAAGGCCCTGGCCCTCGAAGGGTAAATCCTAAACGGTCTGTTGCAATTCAGGGGGAAGGCCTGAAGCCTGGAGCCAGGAGATACGCCTCATCGTCACTCTGGATGCCAGAGTTCTGGCAGCTGAGTCCACTGCATCCAGAGAGGCCTGGAGGGAGGTTCTTTCTACGTTTTTACCCTCTTCAAGCAGGGCTGTAAACTCTGGACGGGACTGCTGGGGAAGAAGCTCCATAAACTTCCCCATGGACACCAACGTATTAAAGTTATACTGACTTAGGAGGGCTTGTTGGTTTGCCACCCTAAGTTGGAGGCCCCCAGCCAAGTATATTTTGCGGCTTAGGAGGTCCATGCATCTAGCCTCCTTCGCCTTAGGAGCTGATGCTTGCTGGTCATGATGCTCCCGTTCATTCACCGATTGGACAACCAGAGAGCAGGGAGGTGGGTGGGTGTAGAGATATTCGTACCCCTTTGAGGGGATCATATATTTCCTCTCTACTCCCCTAGCTGTAGGTGGAATTGAAGGTGGGAATTGCCAAATGGTGTCCGCATTGGCTTGTATAGTGCGGATGAACAGGAGAGCCACTCTAATGGGTGCATCAGCCGATAAGATGTCCACTACTGGGTCCTCTATTTCAGTGACTGCCTCCACCTGCAAGTTCATATTCTGGGCCACCCGCCTCAAGAAGTCTTGATGGGCTCTGAGATTGATTGGTGGAGGGCCTGAGGAGGATGTTCCTGCTACCGTCTCATCAGATTAGGAGGAGGAGGAGGAGGAGAGGTCCGGGACCAACGGGTCCTGAGGTGGGTCGTGCACTTGAGGGGTGTCATCTGCATCAGGTGGAACCTCGGTGACTGCAGAGGGAATTGGAGCCTCGTCCGTGCCCATAGGGGGAGGGCGGTTCACTGTCGCCTCTATTACCCAGTGTTCTGACAGGCCGAGCGTTGAGACACTGATGGGGCACCTTGGGCCTGGTGGTATGCCCATGGTGTCCAGAAGGACCAGTGATGAGGCCCTTGATCGTGGCTTTGTCCCTGCAGATATTGGCTGGGGATGTCAGATTCCCCCTCACGATGGTAGGATGCACTGCCAGCCTGAGATGATACTGATGTGTGTCTCGAAGGCCACGGTGGTGCCGAGAGACCCTGGGAGGGAGCCACTGTTCTTGACGCTCAATCCTGGGGAGGTACCGGGGAGCAGTACCGGGAACTATGGCGGTACCATGAGCGAGACTGGGACCTTCTACTGTACTGCTGCCGGGAGGTCGACTGGGATCTTGAGTCCCTTTGCCTGGAGCGACTGCGGGATACACGGTACTGAGATCGGTGCTGAGAGCCAGGTCGGTACCGGGAGTATCTGTCCAGTGAACGAGATGTTGACCGTCACCGCGAGTGCGACCGGTACCGCGATGGAGAGCAGTGCCGGGACTGCGAGCTGCGCTGGGAGCGGGAACGATGTGATCGAGAGCGTCTGCGAGACTGTGATCTGGAATGACGTCTCTCTGGTGGACCAACGGAAGGCGGCCTTATGAGGGCCGGCTTGCTGATGAATTGAACAACCCGCACTGGTGGTGCCGTGGGTTGAGGACATATCGGCTCCATCATAGCAATGAGCTCCGTTGCTGTAGAGAAGGTCTCTGGCGTAAAAGGGCGAACAAGCTTAACGACAGCTGGAGCTGGGGAGCTGTCTGGCACTGGACTCAACAGCCCTTGTGGGACCGGAATTGACGGTGCCGTGCCAGGCGGAGCTGCAATCTGCGGTGCCGGCTTTGACGGTGCCGCAGTGGATGACGGTGCTCGATGAACCGTCTTAGACAAGTGCTCCTTCTGCGAGGCCGGAGTCAGAGCACTATGTCGTTTCCCAGTTGGGGAAAGGGAGCGATGCCAAGGAGTCGGTGCTGGTAGAGGTCGGTGCCGGGACTCCTTCTCGGTACTGGAGTGATCCGGTGCCGAACGGGCGCTCCTTACCGAGGCAGTCTGTTGGGCGCTTGGTACTGATGTTGCAGGACTAAGTGCCGACTCCATGAGAAGCTGCTTCTATCAAAAGTCCCACTCCTTCTTCATCCTTGGTTTAAATGACTTGCAAATGCAGCACTTGTCAACAAGGTGGGATTCCCCTAGGCACTTGAGGCAGGAGTTGTGGGGATCCCCTATTGGCATCGGCTTCTGGCATGCCAAGCACGGTTTGAATCCTGGTGCCTTGGGCATGGGCCCGCACCGGGGTGGAGGAAAGAGGCTAATCCCAGATCCCCCCTTCAACTATATACACTAACTATGAATAGAAGTACTAACAGTAACTATAACTACAAGAACTTGAACTATAAACACAGTAAAGAGCAAAGAACTACGAGAAGCTAGGGATGTGGAGATCAGCAAAGCTGCGCTCCACAGTTCCAACGACCATCACAGGCAGTAAGAAGGAACTGAAGGGCCATTGGGTTGACAGGGGTATATAGCGGCGCCACTCCAGGGGGCAACCCAGCTGACCCACCGAGTATTGCTAGGGTAAAAATCTTCCAATGAGTGTGCATGCGGCGCGCGCGCACACCTAATTGGAATCGATATGAGCAAGCACTCGAAGAAGAACGTTAGTTTCAGTGCAGTCAGAAGGGAGAGGTTTCGGAATGGAGCTGGAGAAGAGCAAGTTTTACAGCTATTGCTTCAATTACACATTTGATTAGTTTACAGATGAAGACAAAAAGGTGGGTAGGGGAGATGCGGTGATGAATATATAGAGTGAGTTTCTGGGGATACAGAGACCAAGTGATGCAGCGCAGAAAAATGCAAAAAAAAAAAAAAAATCTGCCAGAGGACACATGCCTCTTCCCCAGCAGCCCAGGCAGCATGTCTGTTCCAGCATGCCTGGAGTAGCCTCAGAGACAGGGGTGGGAGGCTAGGCGTGCTGCCTGTATGATCACCATCACGGGGGTGGGGAAGCAGGGGTGGGTATATGTGTGTGCCAACAAGCAAGAGAGAGCGAGACTCTGTTCCTCTCTCTTGGGACTGCAGCTCCCTGGTGTGTAAGAGTAGGGCTTTTTATTATGCAAGAGGCAGGCTAGAGGCAAAAATGAAGCAGCCTGCCTGAGGTAATTGATCTCATTCTCTGAGGCAGAAATGTAGCAGCATGCCTATTGTTCCTATTGTTAGTTAACTGTTCAATTCCCCCACAAGCACAAAACCTGTGAAAGTTTTAAGGCCCCTACATTGACAGAGCAAAGTAAAGGAGTATTATTATAAATGACAGTAAGGGAACCCTCAGCAAGGAAGATCTATGGGATTTCTCACCTTTTTCTTGTGCCAAAGTGTCACAATGGGGTTAGATTACAGCTCAGGATTTATTTTGCTTACCCATTTTAAAAAGAAAGGCTTTGAGGGCAAATAAAACATTTATCTAGCAGTCAATAAAATGTCAAGATAATCAGAACCAAGCACTTCCCAAAGTACTCAGCCAGGTCCAGAACAATGATTAGCAAAACTATGACTTTCATGTGTGAAAGTCTGAGCAATTTAAAATGACATGGTACTTTTTTTTTCACACTATTTGGTGTTCTGTAATGTAATTTAAACGAAAATCCAGGATTGTAACCAGAATGCAGGGTATTAGTTACCAGGTATTTGGAACTTAACTTTCATGTGTTTAGGAAACACTGAATAGTTATTGTGACTTTTTTCTGTATTGTAGTTTAAAAAAGTTGCCAAAACAATTGAAACTCGTGTGATTATATTGCATTATTTTAACAAACAAAATATGCAGAATTTTGGAATTTTTGGTGCAGAATCCCCCAGGAGTAATGTATTTTTAAGTGAGTGGGCCAATTACCAACCCAAGAACACAAAGAGTTTCAGCTCATCATATACAAATAAACATAAGTGGAATATGAAAAGGATATTTATTGACCAATTCAAAGAGGCAAAGTTTCCACAGTTTTGCGCTTTACCATAGTTAAGATCAGAGATTTGAAGATGGCTTATGGTGAAATACATTTACACATTTTGGGTTACCAAGTTATTTCTATCATACACTGAAGCTTATAATAATATTTTCTGCTTCCTCCAGAAAATCTGAAAAGCTTATTCCTTAACTCTGTTAGATGTCGCTAATGATGCAAACTTATTAAATCCAAACAAACCACCTGGTTTTGATTGTCTCCTAATCCCTCTTACATCAGAGTCCTATTATCGGTGGCCTCTGCAACAGAACTCTGCAATTAGAAATCCACACAAGCATCCCTCTTTGTCATCAAGCTGTGTGTGTCTGCTCTGTGAAAATTGCTACAGCTGTCAGCTTAAGTGCAGTGACAAATATGTTTTTATTCATATTTAGTTTCACTTAATTCAATATGACTTTGTTGGCACGACAAGCTATACAAGGGATGCTACAGTGTAAAAAAGACAGGCTTTCAGGTATCTGTCCTACATAAATGTGATCCTCCCAAGATACAATCAAAATCCAAACACCATGGGTATCCTTAAGTCTATTTGTCACCAGTGTCCTTGCAGGTTGCTACAAAGCACAATTCATTCTTCCCCAGGGTTAGGCACAGTTTCTCCTCATTGATTTTTGAGAAGGCTGTTATGACACCTGATGATTGAGGGAGTAGCTGTCTCACACTTCCTTGTATTTCAGGTATTGGAGTAGAAAGTGCCTCTCATTTCAATCTCTCTGGGTTTGGACTGTGCTTTGTAAATTTTCTGCCTCAACTACTTCTGATGTGGAAATGTGCATATACATGTGTGTGTGCGTGCGCGCGCACACACACTTTTGTTAACAGTGAGAGGGCTTGGAAGTGACATTTAACAGATGCCAAAGGAACCAGGAGAAGAGACAGTGAAAGAGTGCAAGAAATTGGCAAGCCCAGTCATCAGTGTATCTCCTCTGGAGTTTAAGGAAGTTACGGGCACAACTCCTACTGAATTTTAATTTGAGTTAGATGCTTCGGATGCTTTAGAATTCGTTGAAAACCCCACCCAACAGTTACAAACCAGATGCTGGGCACCTACAACTCTCGCTAAGGGTCTGGCTACACTGCAAGGGAAGGTGTGATCATAGCACAGGTAGGCATACCCATCATAGCTAGATTAAAGCTGCCTTGCGTAACAACAGTAGCATAGATGCGGTGGCATGAGCTTCCGCATAGGCTAGCAGTCAGAGTACATACCCAGGTTTCTCAGTGGGTTTGTACTCTGGCCCATACTGAAGTCCATGTCTGGTATTATTATAATAACACGTTAGCTAGCATGAATACAATCTTACATTCACTTATAGTGTAAGCATCCCCTACAGTTAATAATGGGAATCAAAGGTCTTAAAGCTCTCAAAGGAGGTGATAAAACTCTGTGAAGGAATACGACCTTATTACCTGCAGGGTATAACAGGTTATATATTGTCTAATAATTGTTTCCTGGTAGTCCCACATCTGTCCAGTTTTCTCTTGTTTCCTACTCAGAGTATAAAATCTTTGGAGGCAGGGACCATCTTCTTGTTCAGACAGCACCCAGCACATCAGGGTTCTGGTCCATGAGTAGAGCACTTAAGTGCTATGATAATATAAATCATCAATCTATTTTATGTGTGTGTCAGAGAGAGAGAGAGATTGAGATTTTTCTCTGTTGCTGGCAATGGGTGAGCACAAGTGCTGCTGGAGCAATGCTGAGTACAGTTTAACTGCAATTGTAGGCCTGGACAAATAGGGTTCAGCATCTTTTGCAAACATGCTCTAAGCACCTCTTATCCATGGCTATTGTAATGGTGCTGAATACAGGTTTGTCCAGTTCTATAATTGCGTTTAAACTGGGTTCAGCTGCACCTGTTACTAGCCTCTCTTTGTCAGCCCTGGGTAATTTTACCAGCACTTACCAGGCCAGACAGAGGGTGCAATCATGTATGCTCTTGAGCTTTTCACAGGAAAAAATGACAGTTATAAAACAACTCGTTTCTGACATCAGCTTCTCAAGCTGTCACATCAGTGTCATGTTGACAGTCTCTGTTGCTTAATCAGTTTCCTACTTCTTTTCCTGAGTATCACTGATTTGTGAATGTATCAGTGAATCAGAGCCGTGAGTCTGATTAGCTATATTTATGGAATCTCATTTATATTTATTCAGAGAATTGAAATTCATGACTTAGCATTAATGATCATTGCCCCATAAATTTATATCAGAGACACACTAACCTTGGTTTATTATTCTATGGTTTAAAGAGTTCCAGTCATCCAATCAGGGACCAGAAACAATACCCTATGACTAGGCTTGGAATAATTAGATTTTTAATCAATAAGTGTTGATAAACAGGATTTCACTGTAAACACACAAATTGATAAAAATATTTCCAACAATAATAAAAATATTCAGTTAGGCAAAGAAAGAAATGTGTTGCTTGAAAGCTTATTAGCGTTTCATTTAAGCAGGTTTGTGTATTTTGATATGTGATGTTGATAATTTGTATTTTAACAGCTATAAAGCTTTAATTTTTTGAATCTCAACTTCTACTGTCATTAAAAAATATTGTCTGACCACTGCCCCATAATTTTCCACAACTTAAAAATTAAAATGAATAAAAAATACTTAATACTCACACATATGTACAACTGTGAACATTTAAATAGATAAAAATGCTTAAACATGGACTTTGTTCATTGAAATTATAAACATTGAATTCTGCCAAACTTATGTATGACTTAAGTGACCAAATGCACAGATTGGCTCCTTGCTGTTTCTATGTGTGCCTTTCACAAGCCCTCCCCCCCCGTCAAAGTCTGACAATTAGCCATCCACATTATCTGGCACACAAGTAACCGAAGTTGAAACATCTCAAATACTTTGCTCATAGAGGAGTGGCCACCATATAAGTACCTGCAGAGATAGTGCAAGGTGATGGGCTGTTTCCATAGTCAAGGAATGCAAATAAAACTCCAAGACTTGCTCCTTTTTATCCATCAAAGCATCACAAAACAAAAACGGCAAACCAACTGAAAAATGACTAGGCAATATTTCTGCAGAGACTTTCGCTACTTTAGCCAGCCAGAAGGGGAGAAGATACACCCAGCTTTCACCCTTCCTTCTATTCCCCTCCAAGCAGCCATGTGACCAGCTGTTTAACCTTGATAGGTTTCACAGGCCTGCCCTTGTTTGTAATCCATATTCATGGACAGATCACATGTGGAACAAGAGGATTATTAAGTCATTGACCTCTCTGCCCAGAAAGCCAACTGGGATGCCAGCTGAGACTGTGGTGTTTGGAATGCCTACACCTAAGCAGCCAGGAACTGGCCTGGACTGGTGCTATGAAGTCATTCCACAAAGGCCACAAAAGTATCCCTGAATGCTCACAGCTTTTCGTTATGACCAGGGCTTGCATTTGAACCAATGAATGGCAGCTCCTTTCACCACTTTCTCAGTATCAGTCCTGTAAATGAGTCACTTTCCTTTCTTTGATGTTTTCAAAGGCCAGAAAGAATTTCTCTCTTTTGTGAGTGCAAATTAGCTGCAGTTTAAAAAGAAAAAATAGTAACAGCTTGTCAAACTACCTGCTAGAGCGAATAATCACTTGGCTGACTTGCAAATATTAGAATCCCACTATGTTACATATGCCGTATACTCTCTGCTAGTTTCCTATAACACTACAGTATACACACTAGTATTCCACTATGTTGTGTGCGCACCATGCTTTCTGTTTTTCAACATACCACTACCTTATGCTTACCCAGCGCTACCTTTAAGGCAGGGGCTTAATTGGTGCAGGCCCTCTGAAGCAGACTGAATCACACTCAGTGTGAGCACCTCACTACATTATGTATGTGTAACACACTCTCACCATATGACCATCCTCATTACTTCCATTTCACTGTATTGTGTAATAATTCACGCATTATCATTTCCTCATCTAGCATCCCTCCAGTACTATGGGGAAGCCCATCCCTTCCTGTGGTAAACCCAGGGCAAGGAGCTAAAGGTAAAAAAACAGGCACAACAGGATACAATTTTCATCCCAAACCCTGTGGATTTTCTGTGGGAGGCTAGGGCTTTACGTACAGATGTAGCCAGCTCCCCACTTCCATCAGGTGCAGAGAAAGATTCACCCAGGAATCTCTATGGCACGATCAGGCCTTATGCTTGTAAACAACAAATATGTTTATTTTTCTTTGCAACTCCAACTAGCTATTTTTTTCCATTTCTGCCTGCAATGTTTTTTCTATAAAAAAAATTAATGGATTGTTGTTTCCAGTGCTGATCCCTTTGTGTAACTCTTCCCCCCTCATTCACTAAAAAGTGCAGTTAGCTCTTGAAACTAGATTTATGGTCATACAGGGTCCCGAGATATCCATGGGAGTAGGATGGGTCAGTTACAGATACAGAAAAACCTTCCACTCCGATTAATTATTTCCACTGTAAATATAGTTGTCACTTTCCCTTCTCCAATGGAACAGTAAATAATTATACAATTGTGAATACATGTAATATAAACAGATAACTAGATTTAGAGGTGTATTTGTATGAAAAGATATATGTGCATTCAAAATTTACTACCTGTTCAGCAAAGGCAAATTTGATTACCACATTTCTGCAGCTGCTTAATTTGCATTACATAACTCTTAACAGCACTTGGTTTTAATCTCACTAAAGGAAAACAAAACAACAACAAAAAATTGGCATTTTTTTTTTTTTTTTTAAGGAAAACAGTTAAAATCAAACAGTTATCAGTAATAATGATATAGTTTCAATTGCTGTGGCCATGGACACAGCAGAAGGAAAACACACTCACTGAAGTGACTAAGGCCTTGTCTACACTGCCAAGTTTTTTCACAAAAAAAGCAACTTTTGGCAACAAAACAGTGGAGGTATACACACTATAAAGCCACTTTTGCCGACGGAACACCTCAGTTTCAATGACATAATAAAACCACCTTGACTAGAGTCATAAGACTTTTAATGCAAAAGTTTTATTACCGTAATGCTAGTGTAGATACTGCACTTGCTTTTATCACTGTAATTGGCCTCTAGAAGGTCTCCCACAATACCCATCCTGACCACTCTGGTCGAGAGTTCCAACTCCACTGCCCCACAGCAAGGTAAACAAACTTCTGCCCCTCCCACTTTAAAGCCCCAGGAATTTTGAAATTCTCCTTCCTTTTTGCTCAGCGTGGAGTACTCACATCACATCTTCCCAAGTGACCATGGTGGCTCCATGCAGCAAACTCTCTCACACTTGGAGCAATGCAGAACCACTGGATCTGATCAGTATATGGGGAGAGGAGGCTGTCCAGGCCCAGCTTGCTCCAGTCATAGGAATTTCGACACCTATAGCCAGATTTCAGCAGCTTGCGCAAAAAGGGCTATGTTCAGGATGCACCGCAGAACAAAGGTGAAGGAGCTGAGGAACATGTACCAGAAGGTGAGAGGAGCAAACGGTCACTCTGGTGCTGCACCCCAGGCCTGCTGTTCTTACAAGGAGTTGGATTCTATCCTGGATGGTGACCCTACCTCCACCACTAAAAGCACCATGGATACTTTGATGGGGTTGGAGACAAAGGAAATTGGACCTAACCCAGAGGAGGAAGTTATGAATGAAGAGGTGGAGATAGAAGATGATGTGGACCCATGGTGGGGTCACCCGGTGCTGTGTGTAGTCGGGAGCCATTCTCCACTCTGGAGGTGTCTATCCAGTCTCGGTAGTCACTTTCTGGCAAGCAAGAAGCAGGAAAGGAGACCCCGGCAAATGGTTTTGCTTAGTGAAATATGGAAGTGGGTTGGATTTGTTTCTGTCTGCTGGGCATTTCCCCATGCAGCTAGGCAGTACAGCGGAACAGGGGGTTGATGTACACAGAGATTTCACATGAATCCTCCAGAGAGATCTCAAGGAAACTTTCCTGGAGATACTTGGCAATCCTCTGCCAAAGGTTCCTTAGCAGAGCTGCTTTGTTCTTTCCCCCATTGAAGGATACTTTCCCACACCATATTCCAATCACTTGGTGTCATAAACATAGAGATAAAGGTAACATAAAATCCCTCCTGGGAAGCTGTACTAAATCTCTTTACCTGTAAGGGGTTAAGAAACTCAAATAACCTAGTTGGAACCTGACCAGAAGGGCCAATGAGGAAAGAAGATACTTTCAAATCTGTGGTGGGGGAGGTTTTGTTTGTTCTTTCTTTGTTGTTCCCTCACCCGACGGAGAAAGAGACCAGGCAGGTAAAACATCTCCTGAAAACATACCTGAAATGATTCATCTATGATTACAAAAATTGTAAGTAAGGGCAAGGAAATGCGTTAGATTACTTTTTGTTTTAGCTTGTGAATCTTTCCTATGCCATGAAGTAGTTTTATTTCCGTTTTGGTAACTGTGAAGCTGAGTCCAGAGCGAGGGAGTCTGTGTTTTAAATGTTTTTATTACTCTGTAAAGTTACCTTATATCCTGATTTTGTAGGTGTGATTCTTTTACTTTTTTCTTTATAATAAAGTTCTTCTTTTAAGAACCTGATTGATTTTTAGTGTCCTAAAAACCAAAGGGTTTGGACTGTGCTCACTTTGTTAACCAATTGGTTGGTATATTATTCTCAAGCCTCCCCAGGAAAAGGGGTGAAGAGGCTTGGGGGAATATTTTGAGGAAAGAGAGACTCCAAGTGGCCCTTTCCTGAATTTTTGTGTAAATCACTTGGTGGTGGCAGCAATACCACTCAAGGACAAGGAAGGGAATTTGTTCCTTGGGGAAGTTTTTAACCTAACCTGGTAGAAATAAGCTTAGGAAGTCTTTCATGCGGGTCCCCACGTCTGTACCCCAGAGTTCAGAGTTGGGAGGGAACTCTGACACTTGGGAAGGGACTAACGCGGCACACAGGTGAACAGAATAGGGACCAGGGCAGAAGTTGCAAGCATGTAGTAGATGCACCGTTGCTTCCCTGCTTACCCTCAGCAGTGAGATATCTGCCACAATGACCACTGCCTGTGGAAAACAGTGGGAAAGTTTAGAGTATTGCCCCCCCGATAAGTGACCTGTGACCCTTTCACATTGCTTTTCTCTCATGCACAATGTCCCCTGCCCTTGGGTATATTCACCATGCTTAGGGTGTTCGCTGGTATCTGTGCTTGTGAAAGGTCAGCGAGAAAGTGATAGGTATGTTACCAGCAATGTATTTTAATGTAGTGTTTCAATGCTGTATGTGTGTTTAACAATAATACTTTTGTTTATTGTGTTTCTGCAGATATGTCCTTGAAAAGCACGCCCCACACATCAGCAGAGCATCTCTGCTGGATAAGAAAGTGCACAAGATGGATCAAGGAAGATATGTTGGGTGGTGCTGCAGTACTCAGATGCAGAAAAGACAGATCTCAGGCAGTGGAGAGAAAGCGACAAGCAGGAAAGAAAAGAAAATGAGGCGTACCCTAGGGATGCAATGGAGAGGCTCATAAAAGTTTTTGAGCAGCAAACTGACATGTTGCAGTCCCTCATAATGCTCCAGATTGAGCAGATACATGCCCACTCTCCCCTTCAGCACATTCAGAACTCTTTCCCATATCCTCCCCAAACTCCACCTACGCATTCCTTTCCATTTTCTGGGACTTCGTGTTTTCTCCTTCACTCCACCCCTGCAGACACCTTTTCAAATGACAGCTGGACTTAATGCTCAGCTCTGAAAGTCAGCCCTTCCCTGGTATCCCCTCTCCCCCCCAAGATTGTGTGTGTTTGTGGTGTTGTGGTTTTTTGTCAATAAAAGCAAAGTTATTTGAACGATTAGCACTCTATTTGTTTCTATGCAAATTATGATAGCAGATGGAAGCAGCAAGTAAAGAAGCAGTTTAATCAGTTGCTTACATTGAATCCTAGGTCTGAACAATCACAACTGCTTCTTAGCCTACCAAAATTCGACTTCATTAAAGCATTGCAGTCCCAAGCATAGCAACAAATATTGGTTTTTATCTTCAAAATGTTTTCTCAAGGCCTCTCTGATTCTAATTGCCTCACATTGTGCCCCTCTAATAGCCCTGGTATCTGGCTGCTCGAAATCAGCAGCCAAGCATTCTGCAGCAGCAGACCACTCTTCAGCAAACTTTTCACCCTTCCCTTCACAAATATTATGCAACATGCAACACATGGCTATGCCCATGGGTCTATTTTCCTCATTGAGGTCTAAAATGTCATAAAGGCATCGCCAGTGCACCTTTAATCTGCCAAATGCACGTTCCATGGTCATCCTGCACCTATTCAGCCTATTGTTCAACGGTCCTTACTGCTATCTAGGTTTCCCCATGTACAGCTTTATGAGCCATGGCACAATGGTGATCTTCTACTCTGGAAAGAAAGTCCTAGCTTTCTATACAGGCCAATTTTCCTAAAGATACATGTCATGCACCTTTTGGGACCACCCCATGTTTGTGTCAGTGAAACGCCCACAGTGACGCACAAGTGCCTGTAAAACCATTGATGTACTCCATCGCAAGGTGGTCCAGTGCCAAAATTGGAATGTGTGCGCTCTCTGTCACCCCTCTGCAGTTAGGGAAACCCATTTCTGCAAAGCCATCCACAATTTCATACACGTTGCCAAGAGTCTGTCTTTCACAGCAGGAAACAATTAATGGCCTTGCACACTTGCGTTAATGCAGCCCCAATGGTTGGCTTCCAAACTCCAAACTGATTTGTGACCAGCCGATAGCAATCTGGAAATTGCGACACACTTCTCCACCAAGAGGGCAGTTCTCATTTGGGTGTCCTTGCTCTGCAGGTCTGGGGAGGGCTCAGCACACAGTTCAAGGAAGATGGCTTTCCATATCCAAAACTTCTGGAGCCACTGCTCATCATCCCAGACCTGCATAACAATGTGATCCCACCACTCAGTGCTAGTTTTCCGAGCCCCAAAGTGATGTTCCACAGTTCCATGAATACCAAAAGCAATCTAATGTTGCTGCTATCCATGTTGGACAGCATATCAGGCAACTGTGACTGCTGTTGTCTTGGTAACTTCAAGAATAATTCCACTGCAATTCACGATGTACTAATGACAGCTAGCAGAGCACTAGAGTACAGCGTGAGATCCATTCCTGCAGATTGAGATGGCAGAGTGAGCAGAAAACAAGGGATATTGAAAAATGCCATGAACTGAAGACGGAAGCACATGGAATGCTGGGACGGAAAGCAATGCATCATGGGACACTGAGCCCAGAACCATGATGCACTGCAATCTGCTCCACCTTCCCACAACACCTAGCAACAGGAGGTGCAGAGCTTAACAGTGGGATAGGTACCCACAGTGCATTGCTCTCACTGTCGATACAACCGCTCTACGTGTGGCTGTGCTATGCTGCCAGAGGGCGACAGCATGAACATGGAACAATGGTTTCCTTTAAACACTTTTTGATCATTGACCAAACTTCTGGCGAAAAAACTCTGCCAATGTAGGCACTGCTGTGAGATTTCTTGTGTAGCCCTCTGTGTCAACGGGACAGAGCTTTCCTGTTGGCATCATTAAACCACCCCCCAATGAGCAGCGGTACCTATGTCATTGGGAGAAGCTCTCCTGCCAACATAGTGCAGTACACATTACCACTTATGCCGGCATAATTTATGTCGCTAAGGGAGGTGAAATATTCTCACCCCTCAGTGACATAAATTTTGCTGACATAAGTGGTAGTGTAGATATGGCCCAAGTCAGCCATAGCTTTTAACAAACATGCTAACAACTGGTGTCAGAGGGCAAGTAGCCCTTGCAAGTGAACAGTTTTGAATACACAGTCAATTTTGAGCACTAAATTGAAGGTTCATATTCTAGCTTTTAGGCCTCCAACTGCCTGTTTTGCACACTTCAGTCAAAAGATTAGTAATTATGCTTGAAATAAATTGTAACCACTGGGATCTGTTTTTTAAAAAGTCAGGCACTAAATGTAGATTGATGTGCTTTATTTCAATATCACAATTGTAAGTGGCAGCTTTAGAGACTGTTCCAAGTAAAAAGTCATTTTCCATTATGTAACCATATACTTTCCTATTCAGTTCAATATCAAATAATGCATTTAGTTTGCCATCCATTCTTAATTCAGCATTAACAATGTTACAGTGTTTTTTTTAAACTTCAGTTTCTATTGATTAGCATTGTCTCGTCTATTTACAGACCCTAACAGATAACAGAGCTCACATGTAATAAAGAAGGTTTCACTGCCTGTGATACATACACCCCTTGGCAAAGAGTCCCCTGTTATTTACAAATAGCTCTCACCTAAGACCTGACCAAATCATGACACCAAACATCTCTTACAAACTTCTTATCCATAAAGAGTAACATTTAAAGTATCTACAGAAAGCTCATAACTTGTTAAGACTCAATCATTGGGAGATGTGTGTACGGATAATGTTTAAGGCTGCTTTATGGACAGAGTAGAAATTTGTCACCAGGAGACGATGTGTCTTGATGATTAGCTATTTGAGCAAGAGGGAGTTGTCACCCCTTCCTCATCAGCAGGGGAGGTAATGGAAGATTCTATTGTCTACGCTTGACACAGTCACTTGAAAACCATCAGAGACAGAGACAAACAATGGAAACCACTTAGAGGTAGAAAAGAAACTCTATATGAAGGCCTGGGTTTGCCCTATCTGTGAATAGAAATCAATATAAGCCTACAATGTTGGACACCAAACCCCGAAGTGAGGCAAACAAACCAAGCTCCTGCTTTATCCATCCATTGTCCCCTCTCTCCTGTCAGCACACTCAAGTGTTCCTACTCTCCCTCCCCAGAGTTCAGATGGTCTTAGGATTTCTTGGCTGAGTTTTGTTTCCCCCATGACTCAGCAAGGATTAAAGGAAGAGCAAAAGTGGTAGCAGTGGGCTTGAGACAGAAGCAACAGAAGGACCTGCAGGGATGAGGGCAGCTAGAGGAAAAGTCTGGAACATAGACTGAGCCAGATGCAAGACCCAACTGTGCTTAGCTGGCTCTACAGACAGCAGATAATGGATGGTGCACGCTCAGCCAGCTGGCTCTGCAAACAGCAGGAAGATCTACTCTGTGTGCATCCTCGAGGATGCACCACTTCTGCTTCCAGACCAAAAATGGAGCATATTACATAAGGTACGTCTACACAGGCATTTTAGACCCATAATTCCCCACCTATGGTAGCAAGAGAGAAAGCTGTAGTGTAGACTGAACACAGGCATTTATGCCACTGTGACGTAAGATTAAACATAGTGGTAAAAATATTTGCACCTTACCAACATTATAGCCACTATCAATGAAGTTGTACCCGTAATATTATTTTACTGCAGCTAAGTCTCTGGTGGCAGTGATATTCCATCCCTACATGTGTGCAGCTAGACTGTTGGTGAGCATTTACTCACAGGAGTAAGCCCCTTGCTCTCCAACACAAGTAGGAGTTGTACAATCCCAATCACAGTATTTACATTTAACATAAGTAAACTTATGATCAGGGAGCTTTGGATTTCTCAATAGTTTAAGGATGAATTTTCACAAATATTAGATCTCTGGGTTGTATACAAGTGTATGTTACCAATAAACTAACTTTTGGAAGTTATGGGCCAGATCTTCAACTGGTGAATGAGCTGTACTCAACTTTGCTCATTCATGCCAGCTAAGATTTGGCCCATTATTATTAGCAGCAGACATGAAAATAGTAACAGTTTGGAAAAAATATATATAGAAAACATCTGCGATCTGCAACAACAATGAAAAAAGGATTATTTTAATAAAATCTAGTAATAAATAAAAATGTATGTACAAATTTATGCAGCACATTTTCTGTACCAAAATATCAAAGAAGAGAAAATGTAACAAATTTAATATAGCAAATTCTGACCATATATTATATATATATAATGCAACCTGATAAAACACGAATTCGGATATAATGTGGTAAAGCAGTGCTCCGGGGAGGGGTGTGTGTGCACTCTGGTGGATCAAAGCAAGTTTGATATAACGTGGTTTTACCTATAACTGGGTAAGATTTTTTGGCTCTCGAGGACAGCGTTATATCGAGGTAGAGGGGTGTGTGTGTATATATTATATAAAAATAAATACTTTGGATTTGTGAAAAATACAGAAGTTCTAGGAAAACATAAAACCAATAAGGACTTAACTACTGGCACAGAATGAAAATTCTCCACTGGGCCCAGGATGGCTCTCTTGAATAATCCTTCTGTAAAACATTCTACTTCTAATTTCTGTATATTCTTTTTTTCTTCTACGATGTTATGTAACACACAGCAGTGGAAATTTGAAAAGCTCCCAAGAGCATGTGAGTAATCAACAGAGTGGAAAGAAAAAGCAGGAGAGAAAAATTACAAATGTTACTTTATTTTTTTTTCCTTTTATCCCCCAGAGAAACTCTGACATAAAGCTATCAAAAGTTGAAAAACTGGAGCCAGTTCTAATGAATGGATTTCACAAGTCTCATATTGTGCAAACATAAAATTGGTTTAAGAATACGAGAAACAACAAAACAACTTTAGAAAGATATAGAAATCTTGGTTATGGTATGTAGCGGGGTTTGCTTCCATCGTGCCCCCTTGCAGCCCAACATAGCACTACTCACCTGGCCTCAGGGACACTAATGGTCAGTTGCCACCCCTTGCTAACAAGCCCTCCAGATCCACTCCCTTTAAGTCCCAAAAGAAGAAAACTAAAAGAGGCTTATTCAGCAAATCTTTGGCAGGACTCTGCCCTTCATTTCAGGGTTTGTCTTCAGGCAAACAGTTGCCCAGTCAATCTCCTTTCCCTGGGGAGGTTCACCTAGCTGGTAGGTAGATTCAGGTTCCTGGCTGTGCGCAGGCTTCCCTCACAGAAAGAGAATCAGAGATCCATTCTCCTTCCTAGTCAGCCCCCAACTGACCAAAATCCTTTCCTTTTAACTCCCTCTTCATCCCTGACACTTATGGCAGGTGTGGCTGGGAGAGGGGTTCATCTGGCCCACAGACCCTCATTAATTCCCTCTTGGCCTGTGTAGGGCTTGTACCCCTTGCATGGTATAAAAGAGGCAAGTCATGCATCAATTCATACATTCTGCGGCCAAAAGGGACCATTATGATCAGCTAATCCAGGGATTGGCAACCTTTGGCTTGCAGCTCACCAGGGAAAGCCCATGGCAGCCGGGCCGGTTTTTTTACCTGCTGCGTCCGCAGGTTCGGCTGACCGCGGCTCCCATTGGCCGCTCCAGACCAATGGGGGTTGCAGGAAGCGGTGCGAGCTGAGGAATGTGCTGGCCACTGCTTCCCGCAGCCCCCATTGTGCTGAAGCGGCGAACTGCGGCCAGTGGGATCCGTGATTGGCTGAACCTGTGGATGCTGCAGGTAAACAAACCAGCCTGGCCTGCCAGGGGCTTTCACTGGTGAGCTGCGTGCCAAAGGTTGCCAATCCCTGAGCTAGTCTGATCTCCTGTTTACCACAATCCAAGAAGCCTCACCCAATAATTTCTGATTTAAACCCATCACTTCAGCTTGAGCTGTAGGTAGCATATCTTTTTAAGAAGTTGTCCAGTTTTGACTTAAAGACCTCAAATGATGGAGAATACATACAATCCCTAGGTAAGTTATTCCAATGGTTAATTATTCTCACTGTTAAAAATTTGCATCCTATTCCTAGTCTGAATTTGTCTAGCGTCAGCTTTTAACCATTAGATCTCATTATGCTTTTTCTCCTGCAAGATTAAAGAGCTGTCTGCTATCAGAATCTCCTTCTCCCCTCTTTTCCGCATTGGTATTTGTAGATCATGATCAAGTTAACTCAACCTTCTCATGGACTGCTTAGACCAGAGCAATTGGTCCCTTTCAGCTCCCCTGACATGCATTAAAACAGCAGTGTTGCCAAACGCTTCAGTCACATGGCCAGAGAGGGGAGAGAAAGAGAATGACATTGTAGTCTGGTGGTTAAGGCACCCACCTGGAAGGTCCAGTCCCCCTTTTCTAATCACTTCATTATCCACAGTGGAACAGCTTCAGTGGGAGAGACTGAGGGAGCCCCACCTCAGAATATCCCAAAGTTCAGTGGTTAGAGCACTCTTCTGAGAGGTGGGAGATCCCTGTTCAAATCCTCTCTCTCCCTCTGGTAAAGGGGAGGGAAACTGAATCTCAGTCTCCCACACCCAAAGCAAATGTTCTAATCAGTGAGGATAGGCACCACCATAACCGCCTCCAGAGAGGGAGAAACCAAACCTGAGCTTCCAAAAGTCCAGGCAAGTGCTCTAACCATGGGGCTAAAAGTTTTAAGGTGGGCACCACCAGCTTCTCCTCTGACTAGATTTTGAAGGAGATCCAGTAGGTGGCCTCTGAACACACCTACCCAACCAGGCCCCCTTGGTTTGTGAACTGTTCTTTGGCTTAGTCAGAAGACAGGCATACCCCCAGATACCTACCCAGCAAAGAAAAACCTGTGGCTGGCCCATGCCAGCTGACTCAGGCTTGCAGGGCTTGGGCTGTGGGATTGTTTCATTGCTGTGGAAGCGCAGAGCCTGAGCTCTAGGACCATTCCACCTTGCAGGGTCCTAGAGCCCAAGATCTATCCCAAGACTAGAAGTCTACACAGCAATGAAATAGCCTCGCAGCCCGAGCCCGTCACCTGGCATGGGCCAGCCACGGGTATCTGGTTGCTATGTAGACATTGTCTGGATGCCTTGAGTGAGGCAGCAGTGCACGTGCCCACAAGCAGAAACATAGATAATGAGAGAACTCTTACTCTGAAAACTTAGGTACCAAGCGAGTTCAGAAGTCTACGGCTTTGGGCATCAGAGTGGAGCCAAAACCAGGACTTTGGTGCCTAACTCCTTTTGTGCAGTTGGACCTAAATTTTTGCCCTGATGGTTGCAGAGAAAAGCTTGAAACATGAACTCAAACCCATAACTTCTTATTATTTAAAATCTCATGGATAAGCCAATTTCATGGTGGGTTTTTTTTTTTTTTTTTTAATGGCTTAGTGCATTTTTTCAGAAAGCAATACTGAAACAGTGCTTAGTGTCTCTCTCGGCAGGCCAGACAAATATTCAATGGCTGGAAAAGTGGATCACATCCAAGGAACAGAAGGCAGTTTGTACTATGCAATTGGTCTCAGGCTCTGCTTTCTCTTCTGTCCTTCCAGGGGAAAGCGTGCTGGCAAGAGGGCCAGCCCAATGAGAGGGGAAGATCTGAAGACAAGTCTCCAAGTTCCGCCTCTCTTGGTTCCCTCCAGAAACGTTGTGCTTTCTGTGGCGTCCTTGAGATTACAGAGTTCCAGAATGTGATGGTTGGGTTGAATGCAAGACTGCCTTTATTTCCTGTTTACACAAATACTTACCTCCTTGCTAGATGCCCCCTAGTGGCCACCCTGAATAGTGGCTCTAAACCGGGGTAGGCAACCTATGGCACGTGTGCCGAAGACAGCGTGAGAGCTGATTTTCAGTGGCACTCACACTGCCCAGGTCCTGGACACTGGTCCCGGGGAGGAGGGGATGCTCTGCAATTTAATTTAATTTTAAATGAAGCTTCTTAAACATTTAAAAAACCTTATTTACTTTACATACAACAATAGTTTAGACTTATACAAAGAGAACTTCTAAAAACGTTAACGTATTACTAGCACATGAAACCTTAAATTATCGTGAATAAATGATGATTCGGCACACCACTTCTGAAAAGTTGCCAACCCCTGCTCTAAACATTCACAACTAACACCATGCTTCCTTTTCTCTCATATCCTTCTCCCTACTATCACTCAGCATTATCTAAAGGAGCAATTAGTCTGATTTCATTGACTTCAATGAAAAGGATCCCTTTGACTTCAATGCACTTTAGATCAGACCGTGTAAGATTTCCAGTTTCAGTGGACACTTTGTACTGGTGCAGACAGCTATAGTCTACATAATCACCGATACCCAATGCTTTTAATAGGAGTAAATTGCAACCCAGAGGTTTTTTTTAATCCAAAATCTATGTTCCATGAATATTCTCTTATATTTTAACATCTGCTGTTTCAGTTCCCTTGAAAGGGAATACAAAAATGAGTATGAATACAGACAAATGAAATCCATTAAATATTTTGAATGAGTGTTCAGAGAAATTGTTTTGTAGTAGTCTCTTGGTTCAAGAAAGTAATTCATGCATAACTTCAGACTCTGCTTCTCTGTACCTGGCATTGCAGAATGTCGATCTGAGAATTCTTAGGTTTTAAATGCTTTATACTGAAGTCACTATTCAGCAGATGGAGAATATGCATTTTCATTTCAGTTCTAGTGGGAGTTGAGTATAAACAAGGGTTGCTTTGAGAATTTTCCAACAATACTCCTTTAATCTGAATTGCACTCATATTGTGTGAGCCAGTAGTCTAGACTAAGTGGTAGTATATAAAAGACTAAATTGTGTGGTGGCTATAATCAAACCTGATTAAGTAATACCTCTGCAGAGCATAATTTCTCCACTTTTAGAGAGAGTAGCTAAAAATACTGCTGTTCACAGAGGCTCTCTATTGTAACAGTTCAGTTTATTTACTATTTAGCTATGACAGTTCCAACTTACAGGGACACATTCTATCCTTCAAGCAAGGGAGTGGAATTCTACCGCCCGCTCCAATTACATAAGGTGTTTTGGGGCACACAGGGAAAGGAAGTAGGAGTATCTGGAGTGCGAAGCACTCTGTCAATCTCCAGCTTGTGTATGGTCCCCTAGGGAATATTGCTAGCTGGTGCAAGTTAAAGAAGGATCCAGAGTGCTCGAGCCACCCTGCAGCTGGAACACAAAAAAATCAGGAAACCATATCAGCTCTCTGACAGCCCCATCTCATATGCCGTGTGCATCAAAAGCTGTACGGAATAAAGAATATGCCCCACAGTACACAGACATCTCCACAGATTCTAAGTAACTGTAAGATAGTTGGTCATTGTGTGTTACAAGTCCCCACTCAGTGCCTAATTCTTGAAAGAAAAGAGTCTTTTACAGACACCGTTAAGGGAAACTTAGCTGCTCAGTCTACAGCAGCTCACACTTTTAACTCTGGAGGTCAACAGTTCAAACCCCATGTGCCAGTCAAGATGGTGACCATCACAGATACCTAAGTTAGAGTTTGATGTTTTCTTTCTACCTATCTAGATTCCCCCAGTAGTGTCACCTGCATACCATTCTTCTTCACTTCTGGTGTTTTGTTGCTAGGTATGGCTAAACATCTGCCACATCCCACTCTAGAGGCAACTACTCTTTAGGAATGGGAGAAGGGATCCATACAAAGACTGTTAGCTATTTACGGACCTTTGGGAAAAGAAGCTGTACACAATATGATTATTCATTGTTAAGCAGAGAAATGTTTGCATATCCAGAATTTTACTTTGTTTGTAGCAGTTTTCTTAAAAATAATGCTTTTCCCACTATTTAATATACAGCAAATAGAGCCAACATTTGAAAAAAATTGCTGTTCCAGTTGAATTAAATGGGCATGTTGCCATTAATAAGAGCAGGCTGGGAACTAAGGGCTTAATCCTACACTCACTGAAGTCAATGGAAAAGCTCCTATTGACTTTAAATGATGCTGTTTCAGGGTGAAGGGCTGTGAATCAGCAAGGTAACGCACTTTAAACCTGTGCGCAGTCAGTCCTATTGATGTCAATGTGACTGCTCATGGGCCCGAGCCAGCACCAATAAGAGCTATTCACCGGCTTCAGAAGACATGTCTACACTACAATTAGACTTGCGTGGCTGGCCCATGCCAGCTGATTCAGAGTTGTGTGGCTCAGGCTACGGGGCTGTTTAATTGTGGTGTAAATATTCAGGCTCGGGCTACAACCTGAGCTGTGGGTCTCTCCCAACTCACAGGGTCCTAGAGCCGTGTCCCAACATCTACACCACAAATAAACAGCACTGCAAGCTCATGCATGGCGGGCCTGAGTCAGTTGGTCAGGGCCAGTTGCAGATTTTTAATTGTAATATAGACATACCCAAAGAGTTTGTATTTCTGATTAAGCATGCGCATAAGTACCTCGCTGAAATGGCTCCTAAATTAAATCCCAGTCATTTTCACATATGCACTGGACATACCACTAGGTTTGGCTTTGTTCACTCAGGCCAAATCTTGCCATCTGCATTCTTGATGAGTAGTGCTTTACACCATGAGCAGCACCCATTGGTTTCAATGGGGTGACTGGTAGGAGATGGTACTATGTAGCATGAACAAAGCCGGAACAAACCCAACACGTAGCACTTTCATGCTCTACAGATGTTGACTGCTGTTACGGAAACCATGATAAAACATTTGACAGGGAAATATAACACAACATCGATGACTAGGAAATGATATGTAAATCAATGAGAAATACAAATAGACTGAAATATTCTTTGCTATCAAGTATGCCTCCCATATGGATGCTACTTCTTAAAATGGTTGCCATTAATAAGTGCCAGATGATTTCAAAAGAGCAGTCATGCTACAATATTGCTATAGATAATACATATGTGCTCTGTTAAAACAACATGAACAAACTAAAAATCATTTTCATTATCATTATTCTCCAAATCTAGACAAATCAGTTATTGAGATCCATCAGTGGCAGTTCTATAAATCTATCAGCAGAATAATTCCCACTAGTGCCTAATGTTGTTTTTATGAACTTCTAAAGGGACTGCAACTAAAATACCCTCCACTCCTAAATATCTCCTCCAGAGTCATATGAAATTTGCCAATCCTGAATCTTTTGATTCCTGTGTCTGCCACATTGAAACATGGCAACTGGCATACTGGGAATTCAGTGGGAAATGTGTGTTCCAAATACTGGATGAAAAGTTATCCCATGCTGGATTGTCAGAGCTTTAATCTCTTTGCTGATTATGACATTAAAGTATACCCGGGAATATGTTCCTGCAGCAAAGCCAGAAGTTCTTTTCCACCTGGTTTGCCAGTGCACCTGAGCCACTGTTGAAGAGAGACCATAAAACCACTAATGTTGAATTGAACCTCACAGTGGTGATTTGGTAATGTGGATGTATCAAATCATCAAACTCTTTTTCACTTGTGGATCTCAGCCAAAATTTAAACTCAACCTTCTTACATCAAAGGCTGATGTATCACCAGATCACCACTCCTTCCACAAAGTCTTCCATTTTGGTAAAGAAGGAGGGAATACCTGCAATGATTTTAGTCCATGTACAGATTTCCTTTAGTGCATGCCAATTCAACTCAGGACAGAAAATACACTGGGTCGTATGCTGCTTGGAAATTATGCCAGATTTAAACTGGTGTAATTTAGAGCAGAATTTGGTTCACTGTTTTAAGTGCAACTCAAATTCATGTTTTCAGAAGTGCAGCAGGTAGGTTTTAGTATGCTGGGCTGTAAGGTAGATCTGATGAGATACTGTCTGGCTCAAGAGCAAAGGTGACACACTACAGTTCCTGTGTTTTGGTTTATCTAGACATATTTCCCACACTTTTGAATATATAAACAACAATGCACGTTTGAAAATGATATGTAATAAGTTTAATAGAGATGGCTGTGAAATTGGAAGTTTATCCTCATCATAATCATGGACTCTGACAATAAGATGCATGTGTATCCCTGCCAGTCTCAGTAGGCTTCTTATTTTGAGGATGAAAAATGTTTTTAATGTCATACAGGAATCTCTAGGTCCGCTGGTGCATCTGGTATATATTTACATATGATTTTACTATTCTGCTTTCTGGAGTTATTCAAGCAGAGCAGGAATTTTCCCTCGGGGGCTTTTGGCATGGGTCTTATGGGCTTTCACCTTCTGTTCAAGCTTTGAGCAGGGATCATGTGTTAGAATGAGGCGGGTGTATTCCACATGCTTAATTTCCTGCAATTATAGGGGGAAAATATTGGTGGGCCTCAATCTTTCCCCATTTTCTATTCCTATGTAAGTAAATACATTTACAATAATTACAGTCGATTTAGGAGCACTGAAAAGGGGACTACAAGATGTAATGAGGTAAAGCGGTGAGTTTTGTTAAGAGTATGCATGATATAGGAGAGTGATTTTTTTTTTTAAGAAGTTATACTGGTGTACACAACACTCCTGAAAGGGTAAATCTGGAAAATATAACATCAGAGATAGCTAGAAAGAGAGCAGGTCTAATCTTTCAATGCTTTTAACTGGAGTTTTGCACAAGTCACCAAATTTCAAACACACTTAAAGTCTGGAGTTGTTTGGATCACAGGTTTTTAGTTATTCCATTGGATAAGCATGCTGTCATTTGCTATTCTGACAGAGTTCTTTATATCTGGGGGGTTGTTGTCTCTTTTGATTGTAAACTCTTTGGGACAAAGACTGTCACTTACTGTGTGGGGCTCTGATCTCAATGGAGCCCTGGTCTCAGCTGGGCCTTCAGACATTGCAGTAATGCAAATAATGAAAACTTTTGTCTCCTAACACACAGCACATTGAAGAGCTCTTACTAAACTCTCTTAATGTGTTTTGTTTGTTAGTTTGGTCTTTAAAACTTGGCTGTAGACACTTGAGACAATATTTTTAAAGCAGCCTTCAGTTTTGTAACTATAATTTTAGATGCAGTCACAAAGAGTGCAATTTTGTAGTGGCAAATTTAGGCCTAAATACCATCAATTGTGCCCAGGAAATGAGGGAGACAGACTTGGAGGCTGCATTGAGGCCCTTTAAAAAGTGTGGTGTTTAATTATTATTGCTCCGAAGACAAGAGTTAGCAAGAGACTTTTCATATCTACTTTCTCTACTCTCATTCCTTGCTTCAGACTGTAAAAGACAATGTTCCCACTTTTAGTATATCCCTCTTGGGTTAGAGAGAACAGTGCAAAATATTTCTCTTCATCAGACTTGATTTATACACAAAAGAAAGCAAAGAATTCTTCTCTTTTTAAGTGGACAAGGAAAATAATAAATATATTGCAGGAGACCAGCAAAATACATTCTAAAATCCGCATTTTATGCCAAAATGGTAATTTCTTCAGGTGTTAGCAAGAACGCATGCAGCAGCTTGCACAGCAATATTAGCTGGTTACTCTGAGCTAGATTCTGCATATATATATTCATCCAATAAGTGGTAGAACAAGGCAATAGGTATCTGCCCTTGCATATGAGAATGATGAGCTCTACACAAAAAAGTAGGAAAGAGACTCATTTTCCCCGCCTGGGAATTGATATAGCAACAAATTATTTTAACCTATCATCAGTCTCTTAGCATTGTGTATTCTATTTCTCTTGCACAGAGATGTGCATATCATTATCATTTGCTTTATCTCTGAGACTAAGATTAAAGCCTGCTCTAGTTCATTTGTTCAGACTTCCACATGCAACTTACGTGTCAGGTCTGCCAGCCCCATAACTCTTCATTGGGTCACAATCCTTCCTTGGGGCACATCCACCTTCTCTAAAACGTAACACCACTTTGTCATCTCCTGAGCTTTCCTTTCCAAGTTCTCTCTCGGTGGCTGGGATTTTTTTTTTCAGTGCCACAACCTAGCACTGTAGAGAATTCTTGGCCCTCCCACTACTCTGAGGTCTCACCCAGGGACCTTATGCTATGCACTTAACTCCAGATGGCCCTGCTCCACTTCTTCCAGGACCACGTCTTCCAGGCTTATTTAGACTTTTTTCATAGCCTTTTCCTAGCAAACTTCTTTTGAGCCCCTCCCAGATTCCTTCCCTGATTCCTCTCCACAAGGAATCATTGCTCACATCAACAAGATGTTGCTGCTGGTGCTGCTGCTGCTCCTGCTCCTTCCAGTACTCCACCAAGTCTTACTTCATCCTGGTCTCTCTGGCCCTTTCTAAGCTTGATCACAATCACTTTTCAGGCACCAGTCACAGGCCTCTTCCCTCAGCCATCTTTGGAATCTCCCTGGATCTCAATCTGTTCTCAGCTACGTGCAACTTTTTTACCTCACTGCTTTCCTCCATCAGACCTTGCTTCCAATAGGCAGCCACATGACCCTTTGGGAACTACAATTCCCAAAAGATCTGTCTTTGAAGAATCTTAAAGGAACAGTGCACCTTGTGACATTCACATTGGAATTGCTGGGAATTTGGACTGAATGATTGGGCCCTGTATTCAGCAATAATCTTTGTGCAACACCAGTAGTAATGCACAGCATTATACCAATTTCCACAAAAATAAAGAGTGGAAATATTAAATCATTCTTCCAACTGCCTTGTAGTGCTGTTATACTCTGTAATGTTCTCGTGAAGCATGAATGGAAAGTGACTGTGCTGAGAGATGAAGCTTGAGTCAGCACTCTGGTCACTATTAATACCTATTAGCCTCACTCCTGAAGATCTAATTGGTTAGGGGTATGCCTGATTACTAGGCTGCACATGGGTCAGGACATTATTGAGCTAATTAGCCCATTAAACAGGCAAGTGGTTTAAAAAGAGCACAGGAAGGAAATGCTGGGTCAGGGGGTCCTGTGAGTATATACACCTTATCCCCTCTCCTCACCTCTCCCCAAGAAGAGGCTGAAAAGCTGAAAAAAAGTGCAAAGATGTGGATACATTGATATATATTGGTGGAGGGACTGAGACACTGTAAATAAAGTGAATGCTGCTTTTTACATACACAAAGGTTTGTGGAAGAAGTGGGGGTATGGTAGCTGCACTACTCCCACAGACCATAAAAGTGGCATAACATTGTGGTTTAGCAATTACAGCAATACAATATCAAATTTGGTCAGTTATGTGAAAAAGATGGTTTTCCTTAACTGCTAGCCCAGCAAAAGTCTCCCTAAGTTCTGAAAAGGTTTTCTCCCCATCCCCTCACCATTGGCAACAATAAAGATTGTGGCTGAGATTATCAAAGTAATGCAGTGGTGATAGCAACACATCTTCCTGTCATGGCTGAGTCTGGGGGCTGCCAGACCTAGCAGTCTGAGCCAGAGTCCACAGTCAAGAGTCCACTAGATCAGGATACCAGGGGTCAGAGGAAGGAGACAAACTGGAGATCAGGAACCACAAATCAGATGCCAAAAGTAAAGTTGATCTAGGGATGCTAGGAAATCAAACCAAGGCGCCGGAGGTACACAAACATTTATATGACCGTGATGACATGAGATTGGCCCTTTTGAAAGACTGTAAGGAAGGGAAAGTAGGCAGAGAGGGGCTTATGCTCAGTGGCAAACTATGAGAGAATCCTGTGTGAAAAGTCAATTTATAAATGGTTTAGCAGGAGAACTTCATAACCAGCTGGTGAAGGAGGATGGCATATGGGATATACCTATAGAGCAGATTATATGTAGAATTTAAAATGTGGAAGCAGAAATTGGGGTTTCCTTAAAGGTACCAGCTGTTCATTCTCAGGTGACTTCTTTATACCAGGTGCAGCTCTTTGAGAAAAGATTGATAAGGAAGTGGCTAAAAATTGGAGGAGGCCAAGGTGCACTCTATCCACAGGCATCCCAGGGGTTAGATGAGAGAGACTGTTTCCAGTGTGCATCCTGGGCCAGATGACATTTGCAGGCAATGTGGCGGCAAAGGCCACTGGAGAGGGAAATGTCAAAGCCAAGGGAACCCACTGAAAGAGAAACTAGAAGTTGCTATCAGCAGCTATTAGAATGGCCCATGTGAAGAGATGTCCAGATATCTGTTACCATGTGTCTGGAGACATCGATGGCTGGAAAAATCACAGTGTTGTTGGACTCAGGATCTGAAATCAGTCTGACTGATAGACATCCCCCAGTCTTAAAGACAAAGAAAATTTGTAGTTCAGGACTTAAACAGGTGACTGTTAACCATCAGCCACTGCAGACAACAGAGAAATCCCCAGCTCTCACTGAGCTTGGAGTCTCTGCATACTAAATAGACTTTTATTGTGGTGACTGATATTTCTAGTGTTGTTATATTGGGAGTGGATTTCATTCAAGGGAATCACAAGAACTCCTAGGTTGTTAACAGAACACACTTGTCCCTGGACATTATTCAGATATCCCAGCTGAATATGGATAGAAGGAAGTGTGGACCCTGGGAACCACCTTATGGGGCATAGAGGTGCTTTTATGATGCCTACAAAGTGACAGAGAGGAACTGCTTCTGGTAGTGACTTGGCATAAAGAGGTGGGGGAGCCAGGTCAGCAGGTAACAACATCCCTAACGATAAAGGACTACTGCAGTGAACCTGTAGGAGTGTTCGAATATTCAGTCAGGGATACTGGTTTACTAGAACTCTGTTTCAACCTGTACCAAAGGGGGAGGTTATTAATGTGACTGACCAGGAAGTACAGTTACTGAAAAGCCAGACCAGGGAGACCATGTCCCTTGTAGTTGGTGTCTCAAAACCTGTCACAGGGGCAGAGATCAAGAGCTATGAATCAGCCCAGTCAGTAAAAGAGCTGTGAGTTGACTTGACAGAAATAGCCACAGAAGTCAATGAATAGAAGCAATTAGAACAGTTGCTCTTACACTTTACTAGAGTGTTCTCAGGGAATAATGAAGAACTTGGGAGATATGATTGGATGCAACATCAGATTGTGCTTGAGTCCGGGAGTATTTCTGTGAGGGAGCCACCCCCACATTCCAGGATTCCCCTGACACGTCAGGTTGCAGTGAAAGAGAACCTACATTTCATGCTGGCCAATGATCTGAGTGAGCAAGCTACATTACCTTGGGCATTCCTGGCTGTAATTGTGAAAAGCCCAATGGAGACTTGAGGATACTCATTGATTGTAGACTTAATTCACAGAGAGTTCAAGACAACTACAAACTTCCTGAAGTAGCAGACACGCTGGATAAAATATCAAGAGCAAAATATTTTAGTAGTTTTGATTTGGTGTCTGGATACCAGAAGAATAAAGTGGCACCTGAGGATTGAGGAAAAACAGCCTTTGTGACACCCTGTGGACTGTTTCAATTCTGCAGAATACCTTTTCATGAATGTGCCAGGGATGTTTCAAGGGTAAATGATCTAACACAAATCTTGAGACATCCTCACATACTTAGAGAACTTCATTTGTTTCCACAAAATGTGGAAGGAACATTGACCAGAGTAGAAAGGATTCTAAAGCTTTTCAAGGAGTCAGGGCTTAAACTTCAAAGATAATCATGTTAGTTTGTGAGGTGTTGTATCAGCTTCCTAGGATATATCATTAGTGAGGACAGATTTGAGCCTCAACCCCAGAAACTAAATGTTAGAAAGGAATGGAAGGTTCTTACAAACCTGGCGGAGATACAGCTGTTTGTAGGTGCCTGCAGATTTCACAGGAGACTTGTAAAAAATTTTGCGAAGTGGGTAGCAGCATTATACCAGCTAACTAAGAATGACTCTGTCTGAAAAGATCAACACCAAAGAGTGTTTGAGTTACTGAAGGAAGAACTTCTAAACCATGCGGTGCTTAAATTGCTGGGTCCATCCTATCCATTTGTGGTCACCTGTGATGCCTCAAAGGTTGCTGTTGGAGTTGCACTTGAACAAACTGATGAGCTCAGAGGATGCAGACCAATGGCATATGGAGGTCACAAATTCAATGAGAGGGTAACCGAGTATTCACCTACAGCACTGGTGTGTCTGGTAATCTCAAGGCCCTCCAGGTCTATGGTCTCTAATTACTAGGTTTGGAATACACAGTGTATACAGACCACAGTGCCTGCAGTGGCTCTTTACAAAGCCTAACACAGAAGGATACTTGTTGGCCTGCCTTGTGCAGGAGGTCAGACTAGATGATCATATTGGTCCCTTCTGACCTATGAGTCTATGAGTCTATGAGATGGGATTCACAAAATGTCTGAGTATACATTCTCAGTTCACCATAAACATGGAAAGCAAAGTGTGGCTGCAGATACTGTCAGATGGATGAGGGTAGTGAGAATACACTAAGCCTGACCTTATGATTTCATCTGGCAAAAATAGTGTAACAACCTTGACATGTTCAGAGCATCAATAGATCTACCAACGGAGACCCAGAATGGGCGTTTCAAAGCAGTTCAGGAATAATTATCCATTGATACGGCTACCAACTTGGTGGTGTCTGAAGGTAACAGGATTGTCTTGCCTGGAACTACACAGAACAGTACTGGAGTGTCTTCATAATAATGAATCAGCAAGTCACCTGGCATAAGAAAAGACTTTGAACTGGGTATTCAACAGATTTGTCTAGCTTGGCAGATGTTGAAGACTGGGAACTTTCTTCTTTCACCTGTGAAGAAAAAGTGCTAGCAAGGAGAAGCAGAACTCCATTTGGGGAAGTGCCCAACTCTGGGAGTTCATGCAACTTGACTTGAAAGGTCCTCTGCCAGAAACACCAGTTGGAAATCAATATTTGCTGGTAGCGTCTGACATGTTCTCAAAGCGTGCGAGGGTGGAACCACTGACGGCTAAAAGGATTGAGACAATTGTGGATGCATTGATGAAACACATAGTGTTGCAGTTCAGCTTCTATGCTGCATCTGCAGTGATCAAGGGAAGGAATTTGAATCATGGTTATTGCACAACGGTTGCTAAGAACTCTAGATAACCAAGGTGAGGACCCACCCTGCAAGTAATGGGAGAAGGGAGAGAGTAAACTGCACCACTGAGTCCATGCTTATCTCAACAAGACTGGGATATGAAGATTCCTTTTGTCATCTTTGTATATAACAGCTCCTGACCGTCAACTATCCATCACTCTCCTTATGAGGTTATTTTTGAACTCCATAAAGCCATGCATCCTGTGACTGGATGTCCAAGCAACAAGAACTGGGAAGGCCACATGCACCTACACAGCTGGGTGACACTGGGGAGTCTTATATTAGCGAACTGAGGGCAGCATTCCAGAAGGTGGAGGAACAGATGAACTGGACGTGAGCATTCCAGCAACAAGATGTCAAGGAAAAGATGAATTATGTGCCCATCCAGGAAGGAGAAAAGGTGTGGATACACAACTGTAAATAACAGCCTGGGGAAAATTCCAAACTTACTTAATTTTTTGGAGGGACTTTACAGAAATTAATCAACTTATCTTTGCTGATACAAAAAAGTAAGAGCTCGCCTTTCATAGTGCACTGAGAGCTAGTGTACAGATTCATTGGAAGAAAGGAGAGATGGAGGATTGGTTATGTAGGAAGAAGTGTTGTGGTGTCTTCAGAACTCGACTAAAGTCTGTTGTGGGCAGTCTACTGCCAGACTGCCCACAACAGATAGGCCTAACTGAGAGAACATGAACCCTACACTTGCTGATAAGCAACATTCAGCTATGAGTGATAGCTGAATATAGGACTCCTGGAGGCAGATCAACTTGGAAACCTGCATGAATAGCTTACTATATGGATTCCTAGGAGTTTCTGTTCAAATTCATATTCCACTAGTGTGGGGAAAATTGTAATGAACAGCGCAGACAGAACCTTCATCAACAGTATCTTATCTTCATATTATGTTATTGTCTTGTATGTTATATCTGATCTGGGGTGATTAGGAGGAAGTCAAGTCCTGCCTGTGTATACTGGAGTTGTTACTTGCAGTGTGCCAATAAATCTGTGCAATTCTATGAATGATTATTACTGTACTTTTGAGGATATGGACCTCTGTACTTACCAAATAATAATAATCCAAATCCCAAAATCCTTGTTTAGTTATTACTCAGTGATCACGTGGTGAAATAAACAGGAGTTTGCCTGAGAAGGGACTAACTGAAAAAATCAAAAGAGGAGCTCAGGATTTGGTCCAATAGTTTTCAAAAAAAATTTTAAAATAAACTTTTAGTCACACCAACAATCTGTATACATACACATCAGTTTGAGACTAGGAACATATTTCTTCTCCAGAGTCAGAGGTAATGTAATGTAAGTAAACATGACTCAGCATACAGACAAGGATCATATGTTAAGAATGTGCCATTTTGTCAGAACAGAACTGCATTTTAACCAAGCAGTTGAACCATTTTCTATAATTAGTAATTGTACCAATTATTTAGTAATTTTTGGTCTCACCCGCCACAACTATGAGACAATGAATTAATTTTGAATGATGGTGCCTTCTGATATCAATACAGCTCATTACCATCAGCATCTAATATAATGAAAACATGAGACTTAATTAAATCTTAGTAGGTACTAATATTTGTTAGAATTATTTTTCGTTTGGTTACTTCAGTTAAGGTGCCCTTGATTTTTAGAAGCATTTCATGGCTGAATAATTTCAGTTTCTTTTACCATAATTTCAACCTCTTAGCTACATTTGCATCTCATATAAACTAGAAAAGAGACAGGAATAACCTTGGTGTTGAAATTTCCTGTATGAAATTCCAGCGCAACTGAAAGATCAGCCCATCTTCTTTATTTCCAAATATTTGGAAAGGGGTAAGATCGTCAAACAAAATTCCACTACATCAGTGGTTCTCAACCAGGGGTACGTGTATCCCTGGAGGTACACAGAGGTCTTCCAGGGGGTACATCAACTCATCTAGATATTTGCCTAGTTTCACAACCGGCTACATAAAAAGCACTAGTGAAATCAGTACAAACTAAAATTTCATAGAGGCAATGACTTGTCTCTACTGCTTTATATACTATACACTGAAAAGTAAGTACAATATTTATATTCCAGTTTATTTATTTTATAATTATATGGTAAAAATGAAAAAGGAAGCATTTTTTTCAGTAATAGTGTGCTGTGACACTTTTGTATTTTTATGTCTGATTTATAAGCAAATAGTTTTTAAGTGAGGTGAAACTTTGGGGAACACAAGAGAAATCAGACTCCTGAAAGGGGTACAGTAGTCTGGAAGGGCTGAGAGCCAATGCACTGTATCACCTCCCTGCAATAAGGAAAGATCAAGCAACTGCTCTACACCATGTAATAAAGGACAGATCCAGTCACTGTCCTATCTTATAGCTGTCAGTACACACACTTGTATCTTACATTCTAGTGGGCAACTTAATATCTGTTGAACGGTGACAAACAGAATGGTTAATGCCCTGGGCCTAGACTGAGCAGCTCAGCTACCTCACCCCAAAAAGAGCTCCAGGAAGGGATCTCTCCTCACAGCAAACCAATTTCTCCCTTGCTACTTTCTTACTTGAGAGAAAGAAAAGGAAGTTACCTGACCCCTTTTCCAGATTGCAGCTCACTCCCACTATTTCTTATGCACCTGTCTGGCTACTCTGGTGAGCAAGGAAGGGAGCTAATGCTCTTTCAACTCCCCACTCTCTGTCCACTCACCACTACGGCTGGGGGAAATTTTTTTGACAAACAGTTTATTTGCTGAAAAATGCAGTTTTAGTAAACCCAAAACTATTCACAAATTTGACACACATTCACTGAATAGTTTCTGCCATTGTCCCCTCCCACCCCGACTTACATGCCACTTACAAAATGGCAGCAGGAGGAGTCGTCTTCCTTATAAATTTTAGACAACTGGTTGAGAGCACTCACCTGGGTGGTGGAGACCCACATTCAATTTCCCCCTCTGACTGAGACAGAGAAGGGAGCTGAAGTTAGCTCTCCAACAGCCTGATGAGTACCCTAACCACAGGCTGTAGAGTTATTCCTACTCTGCTTTCTTGACCCAATGACTACTTAATGTCACTATGAATGACTCTTAATTGCCACTGTGAATGACAATGATTAGTCATTAGGCCAACAAAATAGCACAAAAATGCATCTATGGCCTGGTGGTTAGGGTACTTTCCTAGGTTATGTGAGACTCAAGTTCAAGTCCCTCCTATATTACTATTTAATATATAATCTTTGCTGTTAAAGCTGTGCTGCTAAGCAACTCCCGCCCTACCCCCCAGAATATCCCAAAGGCTAAAATATACTCCTGCAGCGTAGGAGACCCAAGTTCAAATCCCTCTCCACATCAGGTAAAGAGGGGAATTGCAGATTCCTTCTTCAGTGGGCACTACGTATACCTGGGTCTTTCAAAGACGAATGGGAAAAAACATCTATTTCAAATCAAACAAAAACACATTTCTTTCAACCTGAAACAGGGTGTTTTTCTTCCAGTTCACTGAAAATTTTTTGCTATGTTCACATTCAGGTGAAGTCAACCTGATTTTTTTTTTGTCTTGATTTTTTGGAAAAAAAATCACAGAAAACTGAAAAAAATCAGTTATTCCCTCAGCTATATTCACCACCCACTTGTTTGGAGTGGGCAGTGCCTGTTCTCCAGGTGCAATTTGAAAACACCTTACTCCACTGAAGAAGGTATGAGGAGGTTCTCATCTGCCCTTATTCTCCTGCGCAACTGAGTAAAGGCTAATGGCAATCTAGCCTTACATGTCTCACTTTCATTACATCCATCTTTGACACGCACTAGCCAGCTTCTTTTGAGGTTCCGCTAGGTAAAACCAAGCAGCTGTCCTGGACAAGTATCATAAAACCTCATCAATTAATATTAGTCCACCTATTCAAGAGAATGATTGAGGCACAGAAGACTGAACTAGATCTTAGCTGCACAATGAAGGACAAGGTTTATTTCAACAAACCAGGAAATCTCTGTATGTATTACCACCATACTCTATTATTAGGTACTACATTGTGTCTGCAACCTGTTGATAAAAAGTGCCAGTTTCTGCTCAGTCCTGCCACGATGGAACAGCTGGCATGCAAGATGTCAGGCAGCATGCTGATAAACATGATGTGTACATGCCCTTTCTTGAAAACTCTTGAAGAGTTTCTGTAGGAAACACACTGAACACAGTATAATTGACAAGGCTGTTAATTTATCCTCAAAACATTTTTGTAGAGCAGAATGTAAGTGAAACTATGCCAGACAAATATTTGCAACAATTTATTCACATAGCTTTATTATCAGCCAAAAGGGACATTACTAAATTGTGGAAATCAAGCAAAATTCCCACTCATAAGTCTTGGCTTACAAATATGTATAGATTTGCTCCACCAAAAAAGGCATGCTATCAAATCAGTAGATGAACATGAGATTTCAACAAGATATGGCACACCTTTCTGGAGCTCTATGTAGTGATAAAAATGAGATTATCATCAATGAGTTTATCTCAATCCCCTGTTTTTCAACTAACCTGTATACTTGATAAATTTCTGATCAGGATTATGTCTATAAATTATTTCTCCCAACATCAGAGAGGTCTGTCTGCTAATTTTGGACCAAATGGTGAAGCATTTACTCATGTGAGTAGTCCTATTTAAATGAATGTTTCTCTCCAACATGAGTAAACACCTGACAGTCCAGCCCTCAGTGGTTCTCAGATTGTGGGCTGTGTTCTGCACAACCTTTCTAGCAGCATGCTCAATGAAACATATTGAGAAGCAAGCAACAGAGAGGAGTTTGGGTGAAAAAGAAGGTGATTTAGGCAGGGAACTCTCTTGGAAGAAGGGGCCTCCTAAACCCTTGTTATTTTCTGCACGCTCCTGAGTCCCCTTTTATTGTTGTTTTTACTGCACATATACATTTCTCATGTATAAGTGTGCCATGTGTGACAAATGCAAGAATTTAGAAGTATGGAAACTTGAAAAGACTATTCTATTAAGATGGGCCAAACACTATGTGTCCAAGGATTAGCCACTAATGTTCATATCTATGAATATTATATGTATCTTTGTGAGCTAAAGATTGTATTCTAGCTTCACGGGGAAGGATTATGAGTTTCCCCAAGAGCTAATATTAGTGGGGATGAGGCGTGGTACTTACTGTGATTCCAGGACAGATAAACAACTCCTGAGACTGAGGGAACTGCATATGTTGGTTCAGACCAGGTTCCAGGAGACAAAGAGCTTGTGGTGTAAAGGGTAATCCTGAAGTGGCTGAGTGACCCTCGTTTTGATCCATAACTCACATGAGTTTCAGCGTGGTAGTCGTATTAGTCTGTATCAGCAAAAAGATTGAGGAGTACTCTAAGGTGCCACAAGTACTCCTTGTTCTTTTCACATGAGTTTGTAACCAAAAGGGCAAAACCTTTCTGGGACACTTTGAAGGACTGGAACTTGTTAGGATCTCTTTGTGGAAGATCTAGGGTCTCCTTGGGAAAGATGGTTGACAACCAGTAGTTTACCATGGATACAGTCTGTTTATTGTTTTATTATGTTTTCTTTGTAATACTTTTGTCCTAAAATAAATGAAAGTTTTGTGAAAGCTAGCTGCTCACTGGTAACCCTGTCATCATCCCAAGAGAGAGAGGAAACCCCAGATTCCGGACTAAGATCAAACCTGAAGGGATAGTCAGTGAATTGCAGGCTGACTGCCAGCCTAACTCCCCAGTCTGGAGGAAGAGGGGCATGAGTCTACACCTATAGAGAGGTGACAGCTGGAGGGTTGAGACCTTAAGGGGTGCCCTTGAACAAAATACAGAGGGGGCAGAGGTGCAGTTAACCACACAATGGTGAAATCATGACCTATACACTTGGTGTGTTCAAGAAAAAGAAAAAACTTTGCTTGCTCTGGCAATGGCAGCTCAAGCAATTTGTCTGAACAGAAGATGGAAATCAAGCAGCATATGTCTGCAGATATAAATACAAAGCTGGAGTTATGCGCAGACATAGTATACATTCAAATGAAAAGCATTTCATGGTCAGCTGGTTACAGAGATATTCCAAAATGCAGAATTTGGTTTCCATTCTTAGGCACTTATGCTTTCCTACACATAGAATCACGTACTCTCAAAACTATATCGTAATCACGGCAAGTAACCAATTTTATCAAAGCAGGTAAATTACATTCAATTGTTCTCACCTTCATCTTAATATACTAGACAGCACAAGTAACAATTTTTAATACCATAAGTTATCTGTATTGTTTAGCTTTACAATAGCAAAAAAAGGGGAGGATATTATGGTTTCTTGTACATTTCCAGGTGAAAATCATGGCATTGAGAATGTTCTTTAAAATTCTACAGGAGCTATATCTTAGCCCTGGTCAATACTACGAGTTTAGGTCGAATTTAGCAGTGTTAGATCAATTTAACCCTGCGCCCGTCCACACGACGAAGCCATTTTTGTTGACTTAAAGGGCTCTTAAAATCAGTTTCTGTACTCCTTCCTGATAAGGGGATTAGTGTTGACCCTGCTGGGTCGAATTTGGGGTAGCGTGGATGCAATTTGATGGTATTTGCTTCTGGGAGCTATCCCAGATTGCTCCATTGTGACTGCTCTGGACAGCACTCTGAACTCAGATGCACTGGCCAGGTAGACAGGAAAAGCCCCACAAACTTTTGAATTTCACTTCCGGTTTGGCCAGTATAGCGAGCTGATGAGTACAGGTGACTCCGCAGAGCTCATCAGCACAGGTGACCATGCAGTCCCAGTATTGCAAAAGAGCTCCAGCATGGACTGAACAGGAAGTACTGCATCTGATCGCTGTATGGGGAGATGAATCCATGCTATCCGAACTTCGTTCCAAAAGACAAAATGCCAGAATATTTGAAAAACTCTCCAAGGGCATCAAGAACAGAGGTTATAACAGGGACCTGCAACAGTGTCGCGTGAAACTTAAGGAGCCCAGGCAAGCCTACCAAAGAACCAGAGAGGGAAATGGCTGCTCTGGGTCAGAGCCCCAGACATGCCACTTCTATGATGATCTGCATGCCATTCTAGGGGGTGCCCCTACAACTACCCCACCTCTATACTTCCCTCCTCCCTTACACCACCCAGTGCCTGGGCTACCTTGATAGGTATCCTCCCATTTGTGTGAAGAGTTAATAAAGAATGCATGAATTTGAAACAACAATGACTTTATTGCTTCTGCAAGCGGAGATCAAAGGGCAGAGGGGAGGTGGTTGGCTTACAGAGAAGTAGAGTGAACCAAGGGGGTGGGTTTTTATCAAGGAGAAAAAAACAGAACTTTTACACCATAGCCCGGCCAGTCATGAAACTGGTTTTCAAAGCTTCTCTGATGCACAGTGCGCCCTGATGTGCCCTTCTAACTGCCCTAGTGTCTGGCTGCATGTAATCAGCGGCCAGGCAATTTGCCTCAACCTCCCACCCTGCTATAAATGTCTCCCCCTTACTGTCGCAGATATTGTGGAACACACAGCGAGCAGTAGTAATGATGGGAATATTGGTTTCGCTGAGGTCTAACCGAGTCAGTAAACTGTGCCAGCGAGCTTTTAAACTTCCAAAGGCACATTCTACCACCATTATGCACTTGCTCAGTCTATATTACTCCTTATTACTGTTCAGGCTTCATGAGCCACAGGAGCAAGGGGTAGGCGCGACCACGCAGTGCTGCTGACTGGGAGAACAGCCTGAGGCAGAAGCCTCCAACTGGCATGAAATTCCACGCAGGACTGAATCTCCATTAGATGAAACTTAAAGACAAGAATGACCTGGAGTCATTCCCATTTTTGTCCAGGTGCCCCTGACCAACCTAACTGAGGTTGGCCAGGAGCATCCACAGGACGACAGCGATGTCTAGCAGTCATATTGCACCATCTGCCATCTACAAGGCAAGGCAAGTGGATGCTGCTGTGTAGCACTGCAGTACTGCGTCTGCCAGCAGCACACAGGAGACATACGGTGACAGTGAGCAGAGCGGGCTCCATGCTTGCTGTGGTATGTCGTCTTCACAGGTAACTCAGGAAAAAAGAGGAGAAATGATTTTTTGATGTTGCTTTCACGGAGGGAGGGGGGCCTGATGACATGTACCCAGAACCACCCGCAACAATGCTTTTGCCCCATCAGGCACTGGGAGCTCAACCCAGAATTCCAATGGGCGGCGGAGACTGCGGGAACGGTGGGATAGCTATACAGTGCAATGCTCCGAAAGTTGACACTAGCCTCGGTACTGTGGACGCACACCACCACCAACTTAATGCGCTTAGTGGGGATACACACAATCGACTGTATCAAATCGATTTCTAAAAAATCGACTTCTATTAAATCGGCCTAATTTTGTAGTGCAGACATACCCCTAGTTTTCTACCAACCTCTTTCCTCATGCACCACTGTAACATTAGAGCAGCTGATATGCTTAGGTTTGGGCTGGGGTCAGAACCCTTTCTGTGAAAAAACATGACTTAAATAAGAATTCACTTCTTGCACTGGTCTTGTGGAACCTGATAAAGTTCATGGGCCAGATACATCTTTGGTGCAATGCCATTAACCTCAGTCTAGTTACCAGAAGTGAATTTGGCCATAGTATTTATTTGCAGCCTGATTCAGAGCCCATTAGGTCAATTGGAGCCTTTCCCTTGACTTGCATAAGTTTTTGATTGAAGCCCTGGGCTTTGTCTCTGAAGGAATATCTTTGCTTATAGCTAGGGCCCTACCAAATTCATGGCCATGAAAAACGCATCACGGACCATGAAATCTGGTCTTTTGTGTGCTTTTACCCTATACTATGCAGATTTCACTGGGGAACACCAGTGTTTCTCAAACTGGGAGTCCTGACCCAAAAGACGGTTGTAGGGGGGTCGGAAGGTTACTGGTGCAGGGGGAGGGATGATGGTATTGCTAATCTTATTTCTGTGCTGCATTCAGACGTAGTGTGGTCGGAGAGTGGCAGTTGTTGGCTGGGCACCCCGCTCTGAAGGCAGGGCCCCACCAGCAGCAGCATAGAAGTAAGGGTGGAAATACCATACCATGCCACCCTTACTTCTGCATTGCTGCTGGTGGTGGCTCTGCCTTCAGAGATGGGCTCCTGGCCAGAAGCTGCCACTCTCCAGCCGTCCTGGTCTGAAAACAGTGCCGCTGCCAGCAGCAGCGCAGAAGTAAGGGTAGCAATAGTGAACCCCCCAAGAATAATCTTGTGACCCCCCCCCAATTCAGTTTGGGGATCCCCTACAATTACAATACTGTGAAATTTCAGCTTTAAATTTCTGAAATCATGGAATGTATGATTTTTTAAATCCTATGACCATGAAATTGACCAAAATAGACCATGAATTTGGTAAGACCATACTTAGAGCTTAAATATAAGGCTTAGATGTAGCCTGAGGTCATTCAACTAATTTTGTACTGCTGCGTAATTATTTGGGTACTTGCTCCCAGAGACATTGTGAAGGATGTAGTTTTAAGAAAATCAAGACCTAATAAGAACATAAGAATGGCCGTACTGGGTCAGACGAAGGGTCCAGTTTCTTCTGACAGTGGTCAATGCCAGATACTTCGGAGAGAATGAAGAGGACAGAGCAATTTTCAAGTGATCCATCCCCTGCCATCCAGTCCCAGCTTTGGCAGTCAGAGGCTTAAGGACACCCACAGCATGGGGTTGCATCTCTGACTATCTTGGCTAGTAGCCATTGATGGACCTATCCTCTATGAACATGTCGGTAAAATAAAAATAAATGCTTTTAGCACAATTTTAAAATGTACATTTTAAACTGTTGTGCACATTGCTTGAAGTGGAATTCCCTTTTCCAGACAGCTGTATCTCAGCTGCCTTCTCCATTCACAGAGGTGCACACACGGCCATTAACCATCAGCCTGTGTAAGTACCCTTGCAGCAGAGTCCCAAGAGCCTATGGCAGAAGTTGAAAAGACAGATACATCTTCAGTATGAAGCTGAGGAAAAGAAATTCTTTATTTTCATTCAGAAATTAAAACCAGATAAGTGAGGACTCTGGCTCCAACCCAGGTATGGTGTGGAGTCAGTCCCTGTCATGACCAGGGCCTGGGTAGTCTGACTTAGGGGTCAGAGAAGGGGTCAGGCCATATCAGATACCAGGAGGTCAGAGTCTGAGACAGGCCTGAGGGCAAATGGAGAGTCAGGTGTCGGGAGGCAGGCAGGGTCAGGTTACCAGGAGGTCAGTGGCAAGTAGTAGGAGCAGGTATTGCAGAGGGAGCAGTCCTAAGTAGGGAGTTGCATGGTCAACCTCAAGTTCCTGGGCTTGGGTTTAATAGAAGCTGCGGACCAATCAGGACTGCCAAAATTCTACCAATCAGATTCCAGGACTGGCATCCTCTATCAGAGTTCAGCTGCTCTTCTGACATAAGTAGCAGGTCACTGGGTGGCAGATCAGAACTGCCTAGCTTCTGAGTGCACTGTAGACCAGTATTCGAGGGCCATAGTCTCCCAAACCACCTAGGCTTTGGTTAGGATCATCCCTTGGTTTAAGCTTGCTATGTAACAACAACATTTTACACCAAACCTCTATTTGCTGATGCAGTGTGGTGTAACCATGCAACATTCAATAATATTTCTAATAATGGCCATAGCTTTGAGAGAAGTTTTTTTCTCAGTGTGCTGAGAAATATAATGACAGCCCTAAATTTATTGCTAAACACAACATGATGTACCAATCAGATGTGTTACTACAGGTCTGGAGTGATAAATGTTCAGATCTTCACAGCTGTGCAATTTGAGCCTAGTAAGAAATTTCAAAAAGCTCTTAAAATTCTCAGTGGCTGAACAGGAGAAGTGTCTGCAGGAGCCATCAGTAACTGACATATTACTAGCTACTGTCTAGCTGGGCAATTTTTAAAATTTTATTTTAAACCAAGAACTATCCCTGAAGTCAGTGGGAATTATAATAAAAAATTTAAAGGGTAGAGTGATTCCAATTATTGAGCCCGACTAGCAGAAAAATAGAAAGGAAATAATATACGGCAATGCAATCTTTTTCTGTTACACCAGGCTTTTTTTAAACACCCAAAGTAGATCTTGCTGTTCGATAGGAGTTTATCATTTGTTGCACAGGGATGTTTTGTATCTTTAAAGTAACTTGTGGATGAATAAAACAGTCACTAATGCTTCAGGATAGAAGAGCAGACATTAGTTTGCTAACCCATGATGTGTGTCAGAGTGTCATTATTATTATTTAATCAGATTGTTAGGAGAAAAATCAGTGAAAATCCTGGGTGGCAATGCTTGCTGTATCGGTGCTCAGGCATGAGGTTCCCTGCCCCCTCCCTTTTACATATATAACCTGATTTCCCAATCTGACCTTGAAGAAACTTCTTGTTCTAGCCCCCTGTTGATAAAAGAAACACCAAGCAAATGGAAGTAAAAGCTCTTTGCTTTTCTTTAAAAAGAAGTGATTAAGCAAGCCTACTCTGCTATTGCAGAGCTCTGTAACTGGAATACCATCAGTTATCGATATTTCCTTCAATGTTTCTGTAAGTATTTGTTTTACAAGCACATTACATTTACACAAAATGGGTGATTTTCATGCTTGATGAACTTCTCTTGGCCTCAGTGGAGATACACCCAGAATGAATAGTCCCCATTGTTTGATAAGTGCAACTCACCTATAGTTCATGGCTGATTTCCACTATCTTGAGTATGTACAAATCCAGAAAACCCTGGGAAGTAAGTAAAGCCTTTTTTAACAAAGTCTAGGTGTGTCAGGTATTTCCATATAACCAACCCAGGTAGATAGTGCCATGTACACTTGTCAAATGGTCCCAGTTTTGTCCAAGATAATGTTAACTCAGTGTTCAAGGTATCCCCTATGCTTTCCTGTCTTTAGTATATGAATAACTAGAGGAGATGGCAAATTATCTAAGACATCAGCTCAGTTTATGAGTGTAATAATACAGTAATTTGTACTTAAATGTCAAGAACAATCTAAATGCTATTTTTCTAATTCATATTGTGCCCTTCATTGCCGTATCTGAGTTCATAACAGAAATTCAGAGCAACAATTGCCTACAACTGGCACAACTCAAAGAATCCATACAAATAAAAGTTCAGACCTGCCTCTGCCACACATACAGACTGATAGACTACACACTACAGCTGTGTGAACAACAGATTTTTCAGTTCACTGGCAATTCAAAAAACAAACACAAAACACCACAGAAAAAAATTGCTTCAGACCTCACCAAAACAAAAATTTGTGGTGAATGCAAAAGGCAAAATACTGTTTGTTTTGGGTCAAAATGTTTCATTTTGGCAAAATCTAAACATTTTGATTTTAACCATTTCTGATTAGTTTTATTTAGGAAAAACAAGAAATTTTGAAAAGAAAAATCATCTCAAACTGGAAAAATCAGAACATTTCATTTTGAAAATGCCAAAATACAATGTTTTGATTTTTTTTCCCTTTAGGTTTTTTGTCCAGAGCAACTTGGCAAAACTAACATGAATTTTGAATTATTTCAGTGTCACCGAATCTGCATTTAAAAAAACAGTAATAAAGCTTTTACCCAGGTGCAGTAAACACCATCTGGCAATGCACTCAAATTAAATAAAAGCATGTTGATAAAGCTACAGCATAACAAACAACTGGGACTCAACTGTTCTGCAGGAAGAGAGCAAAACCCTCTGGCTGGAGAGCACTACAGCCTCTCCACTGGAGTTCAGGCTGGGGGACAGCAGCACTTTCCTGTGGAACACAACCACAGAAAAAGAAGTGTTGGAGATTGCCAGGGACAAAGCATCTTTAGATGATAACCACCTCTTATCTGCACTCAGAAGTAAACAGGGAGCCAGTACAGAAAAGTGTGGTCAAAGTTATCATGTTCATGCTGGCCTACCCTACTTAGGCAGTGTCAAGGTTTTTTCCCCCACTTTGAACTTTAGGGTACAAAAAGTGGGGACTTGCATGAACACTTTTAAGCTTAATTACTACCTTAAATCTGGTACGCTGCCACCAGCCAGAATTTAGTGTCTGGCACACTTTCTATTCCCCCAAAACCTTCCCTGGGGAACCCAGACCCAACCCCTTGGGTCTTAAAACAAGGAGAAATTAACCATCCCCCTCCTTTCCCCCCCAGATTTTCCCCTCCCTGGGTTGCCTTGAGAGGCTTCACACCGATCCAAACTCCTTGGATCTTAAAACAAGGAGGAATTAACCATCCCTCCTCCTTTCCCCCCACCAATCCCTGGTGAGTTCAGATTCAATCTCTTGGATTTGAAAACAAGGAAAAATCAAATCAGATTCCTTTAAAGAAGCTTTTAATGTTAAAGAAAGAAAAAAAGTAAAAAGTTATCTCTGTGAAATGAGAGAATGTGAAATGCTTGTTATAGGTACTCAGATTCATAATAGACCAGCAGAGACCCATCTCCCAGCCTATAGATTCCAAACGTTACGCAAAACAGAAGTAAAATCCTTCCAGCAAAAGACACATTTAAATTAAAAAAAAACATAAGTCTATTCTCAGACTTGCTGGTGCTATTATTACTTACTATTTTGAAACATGAGAGACTGATTCAGAAAGATTGGGAAAGTCTGGGTGTATGTCTGGTCCCTCTTAGCCCCAAGAGCAACCAACGAACACCACAAAAAAACACAAAGACTTCCCTCCACCAAGATTTGAAAGTATCTTGTCTCCCCATTGGTCCTCTGGTCAGGTGTCAGCCAGGTTCACTGAGCTTCTTAACCCTTTACAGGTAAAAGAGACATTAACCCTTAACTATCTGTTTATGACAGGCAGGTAACCAAATGTCAAGCTAGTGGACACTATGTGACTCCTCCTCCTTTCCTGGCTTGAGTAAGTAGCACTCACACACAGCTCCTCCCTCTTCCTTGGTTGGCGAGGTGAGAGCTCCTTTCTTGTTTTAATCTTTAACCGATGTCCACTCCCCAACTTGGGTAGTGGATTAATACCATAAGCTGCCCTGGAACTTTTTAGTTTCCAGATAACTGCAGCTGTGACATTATTTCAGGAAGCAAGATCTATGGAAATGATACTAAAATGTTTCTCTTTCTTACCCAACTCCTCCCCGCCCCCACAGCTGGCCCTGAGCAGCTTACTCCTGTGAGAGCTACTTACCTAATTGTTTGACATGAGAACTGAACTCAACTACAATTTTATGCATGCACTTGCAGTTCCACTCACCTTTATGTATTATTTCTGTAATGCTAGTTCAGAGGCCAGGTCTGCAGTGGGGATAGGTCTCTGCTGCAAAATTTTATTGGCATAGTTGTGTCAGTCAGGGGTATGAAAAAAACTCACGCCCGAGAGTGCTACTGTTGGCATAGCAACTGTCATTCGGGGAGGTGGTGTTACTTTGCCAACAAAAATACTCCTTCTGTTGGTGTATGCCGAATCTGCACTACACTGGGAGAGCTATCCTGGCAAAGCATTTTACTTCTGGGAGAATACTGCACCACTGCGTAATGCAGAATATTGCAGAAATTAACATTGTGTGGGCAGAATTTCCTTTCCCCCAGAGAAGTGGGCTGCAGTACTGTTGGGCACCACTAGGGGATGCTGGATCCCTCAGAGCCCAGCTGGCACATAGATGACACTGGGGTGGAGGGGGAAGAGGGAGCTAGAGGTTTCCCAGCAGCTGCGGTTCCCAGCACGCCCTGAAGGATGGAGAGGGTGGCGCACAGGAAACTCTTTGTAAGCCTGGGGCTGAGCATCAGGCTGTTTCTCCCTCTGGATCCCTGGGCTCTGAGGTGGGAGGGGGGCTGCTGTCTTGGCTGTGAGGGAGACGAGGGGCAGGTATCTGGGCTGGGGAGGGCCACGACTGGGCTCTGGGGAGGAGGGGATTTGGGTGTATTGGCTAGGGGTACACTATGGCTGGGCTATGGAGGGGAAGGGAAGGGAAGGGTTGTAGGTATCTGGCCTCCCACCTGGGTTCAGGAGGGTGGAGGCGGGGAAGGGAGCAGAGAAACAGGCACTGGGTTATCATAGTGGTTTCTTTAACTCTCCACTCCTGGAGGGATTTTTGTGTGTGTCTGTATTATTACAGACGTACTTGCCAACAGGTATTTTGAAATAAATTACTGAAATAGATTCATAGATTCTAGGACTGGAAGGGACCTCGAGAGGTCATCGAGTCCAGTCCCCTGGCCTCGTGGCAGGACCAAATACTGTCTAGACCATCCCAGATAGACATTTACCTAACCTACTCTTAAATATCTTCAGAGATGGAGATTCCACAGCCTCCCTAGGCAATTTATTCCAGTGTTTAACTACCCTGACAGTTAGGAACTTTTTCCTGATGTCCAACCTAAAACCTCCCTTGCTACAGTTTAAGCCCATTGCTTCTTGTTCTATCATGAGGCTAAGGTGAACAAGTTTTCTCCCTCCTACTCCTTATGATACTCTTTTAGATACCTGAAACCTGCTATCATGTCCCCTTTGTCTTCTCTTTTCCAAACTAAACAAACCCAATTCTTTCAGCCTTCCTTCATAGGTCATGTTCTCAAGACCTTTCATCATTCTTGTTGCTCTTTTCTGGACCCTCTCCAGTTTCTCCACATCTTTCTTGAAATGCGGTGCCCAGAACTGGACACAATATTCCAGTTGAAGCCTACCGAGTGCAGAGTAGAGTGGAAGAATGACTTCTTGTGTCTTGCTCTCAACACGCCTGTTAATACATCCCAGAATAATGTTTGCTTTTTTTGCAATAGCATCACACTGTTGACTCATATTTAGCTTGTGGTCCACTATAACCCCTAGACCCCTTCCTGCTGTACTCCTTCCTAGACAGTCTCTTCCCATAATTACGTAATGTTATTCTGACAAATAAAATTTGTAGAATTTTAAAATATTGTGCGTAGAATTTTTAATGTTTTGGTGCATAATGCCCACCAGAATAGCATTTGTAGTGTAGAAAAGGCCTAGGAAAGCTTTGACAGTATAGCTATTCCAGTATAGCAAGTCCTTTTGCCAGTATAGCTTAGACCGGTTCCCCAAGTAAAATAAGCTATTAGCAAAAGCACTTCTATGCTGGTATAACTGCATCTACATTAGGACTTCTGGAAGTTAAGAAATGTCATCAAAATCTACCTCCCTAACCAACTTTATTATGTCAGCTAAAGAGTTTCTAGTGTAGACATGGCCAAATATTCTGATAGTGACCCTACTTATCTAAAACACATTTTGAATAATTAAAGTAAGAAAGCGTTTTGGCTGGAAGAATGGTGGAGAAAAAACCCTAATCCCCCCTTTCTCCCTCCTTCTCAGGGTTAAAATGATCCTGTCATAAAATCCAGCAGCACTGGGAGCTGACCCACTCAGACGTGGGGTTTTTTCCTCTTTCCATTTTTCTTGTTGATCAAAAGCGTTTTGATGTTGCAGAAAATGCTAGTGATTTTTTAAAAAGTTTATTATCGCACATTCAGTTTTCAGAAGAACATATGAAAAGATGACAGTGTCTTTTCCTGATTTGCAGCTACACAAGGCAGAGGGCGACTGAACAAAAGACCAGTTTTGTTCCAGTTTCCAAAAGGTAAAGACTGTGCTTGCGAATCCTGACAAAAGCATCACTTTATGTCTTCGCTCAATGGTGCGACTATCACTGATGTCAATGGGAGTTGCTCAACAAGGACAGTACATAGGTAGTTTCATTCCCTAACAAGGACAGGCCATTTGTTTGATTGGCAGGCACAGAGAGATATTTGGAGGCACAAAAATGTTGGATAAATGGCACTTTTTTGTAATCAGTACACTACCAGCTCCAGCTGAAGTTATTCATGCTGGCCTTTAGGATAAGGGAAACAACTAGGGTCAGTGTTGAGCATGGCTTCCTCCACCATCACACCCTGTAGTTATAATAGCAAATATGCAGCAGTGCTGGAGCAAATTGAGCTCAGCCTCAGCTGGGGAAGCAAAGACCCGGCTTTTCAGGGTGAGGCCTTACTCTGTGCAAGGCTGAAAGTAAGGATATGTCTACACGGCAAAACCCTGCAGCTGGCCCCACCAGCCAACTTGGGGTCACAGGGCTGGGGCTGCAGGGCTGTTTCACTGACGTGTAGACTTCCGGGCTTGGGCTGGTTCCTGGGCTTGTGCCCAGGCTTTAAGACTCTGTGGGCTGGGAGGGTTCCAGATCTCCATTTTTCCAGTCCGAGGCCAGAAGTCTACATAGCAAGAAACAGCTTTGTGATCCCACGTCGGCTGGCACAGGCCAGCAGCAGATTTTTCTTTGCTGTATAGACATGCCCTAAAAGATAGTAGATACTAGACCTGAGGCTCGGTCCTGCTCACACTGATGTCAAATACTATGGTGATGAGAGCCATAAAAGAACCTACATGGGCAAAAGTCAACGTTAGTTGCACCATTGAAATAAATGGGGCAGGACTGTCTTTGAACTTGAGCAACAGTAAAGTCTTACTAGAGAATTAAAAAAAAAAAAAAAAAAAAAAAAAAAAAGAACGGCAAGGGATGACAGGGGCCGAGAGCATCTGTAAGGGTATGTCTACATGTGGAGCTGGGGCTGATTCCCAACTTGAGGAGACAGGCTCCTACTAGCTCTGATCCAGCTAGTGAGTTAAAAAGAGAGTATAGCTGCAGTGGCAGGAGGGGCTAGTCACCCCAAGTACATGCCTAGAGCCTCAGAGGGGTACACACGTGGGCAGCACGCCTGTCCGTCCCATCACCCCATGCTGTTGCAGCTACGCTAACTAATGCAAGTATGTGTCCTCGAGCTGAGAAACACACCCCCAGCTCTCACTGCAGACATACTCTTTCTGGTGTGTTTTGCCAAATCACCTTTGAGAGAGCCAGTGGATTGTGTCATACATGCAGCATGGGGATGCATTCATTTTAAGTTCATATTAATATTTAAGCCTCAACCCTTAAGCACACACAACTTCTCCTGCTTGAGCCATCCCATTGAAGTCACTAAGATTATTCCCATCAGTAAAATTAAACTACATACATATGGGTCTGCAGAAGCAGGCCCTTGTGGGGTGGGGTCCTTTTTGAAGCTTTTTTGTTTTTATCTTTTTGGTAAAAGTACCCAACCCCGCTATTGAACATTTGGTAAAGAACACTTCAAATGTTTTCTTATTGATGGGGAAAGTTTGAGTTAAGAGACCTGCATTCTGTTCCCAACTCTGACTCACTGTTTGCCTTTGGGAAAGTCACCGTGCTTCCGTTTACCAGTTTGTAAAATGAATAACTACATCACAGATGTTTTGTGAAGATTAGCTAACATTGTAAATGGTCCTGACATTTTTATGACAAAATGGGACATAATTTTACATAAGAGTAATCCCACTGAAGTCAATGGAATTAATCAAGTGAGCAAAGTTACACTGCATGTAGATGTTAGCAGAATTAGGGCCTTAGGGTGCAAGTTATAAAGTGTCTGTGCTCCTAGATGCAGAATTTTCCCAGCTGAGTGCCCTCAGCATCCACTGAGTCCCTTACGATAAAGGGTTTAAGCACATTGCAGGAAGTGCTTACCAGCAGCTTTTGTTAAGACTGAGCCCTAACAATCTTAACATTTCAAAGGCGTTCTCTGAGGCAACACTGTTGTAGCTTTTGTACACCCCTTGTAATTACATTAGATTCAGACTCCAAGTAATTTTATGCCTGAGAATTTTAACCGTGAATATAATCCTAGCAAGCAGAAAATTGTCAATCAATCATAGGAATCTCAAATTAGAGAAGGAACTTTGTCCAGTCTAATTTTTCAGTAACGGCAGCAATGTGACTTACAACACTTTCCTCAAAACACAGTTATTTCATATTCTAATCAACCTCACTGTTAGGAGAGCTTTTTCTGAAGTCCATCCTAAAATTCTATTTTGTTCACTTGAACCATTCTAATTATACTTCTCTAAGCTACTCAAAACAATTCCTTCTCTCCTTTTTGAATTTTACCACGCTTCGAATTCCTGTACTGTAAAATGATTATCAAAATCAACCCATACTATTGAAACTCTTTTCCTCTACAAGACAACATTCATAGCTGTGGAATGACTGAACACACATGAACAGAACTACTTGTTTTCAATGGCTGCTTTATCATCAGCTACTAGTACTGGCCAGGTGTGTCAGAAAGGAAGGTGGCTATCTGATAAGGAGAGCAAAGAAATGCTGTTAACTCTTTAGCATCTAAATATTTTCAAATCTGTCAGAGTTATATTGTGAAAAACATTGGGTCATTTGTTACATCAGTCACAGTAATAGAAAATGCTTTTCTCTTTAGGGAGGTCGATCATTTTGTCAGTTTTTTGTTTTTATCCACAACACAGGTGTAACAGTCTATTTTTGGGTTCCTTAATTTGCTTTGTACCTCATTAACTACATGAAAAACTTCAGGTTTACATAAAAGTAGTATCTCTATATACAGTATACACTCTTGTTACTTACACTGGCATCAGGTGCAAATACTCCACTGAAGACAACAGGGTTTCCCTGGTGGGGGAGGAAAGTCTGACCCAGAATGTGTAACTGGTAGATACAGCTACCAAAATTCCAGGGGAAGAGGCAAAAAGTCACCCTAAGCTGAACCTGCACACTCCCAACACACAGTACTGCATATAAGTATCTTTGTAATCTCTATGTGTCTGTCACTAGCAATTGACAACTCATCATCCCACTGTGCAGAGCTGCACCTGTGGGAGCAGTGTCACCTGTCAGTCACTGCTGTAAGAAGTGCTGCTTTTGGAAGTGTCTTTCACACAGCAGGGAACCTCTAAAGCAGCATTTGTGGAAAGAACACATATTGAGATGTGCTTTGAACCTATAGTGGGAAAGTGTGAGCTTGAACAGAAGAGGAAAGGGGAGTGTAGGAAGGATTTTAAAACAAACAAACAAACAAACAAGAATGGCAGGGTGAAGAGGCACTACCTGGTTCCTGGAAATCAAGGGATTAAACTTCAGCTTCTCTTTCCCCTTACCTAGGTGCTGATGGGGGGAAGGGGTGCTATAATTTAGCTCAGTAGCAGCTGGTGCTCCAAATTAATGGTGGTCTTGGTGATTAGATAATTTTTTGGGAGGAGGAGGAGGGAGTAAGGTTATCTCTGACCTCTCCTTCATATACACACACAATTATTTCTGATCTCCCAAATTAAATCATCCAACCAACCCAGGGCTCTTCTTTCTTCCTCAATAAATCAGTTCTGTTGCCTTCCCTTGCTGTACTCCCACAGCTGCTCAACCTAAACTAGGCAAACAGGCTCTACCTCCACTCTGTATCCCACCTCTTCCCCACTCATTCATAGGCTTCCCTTTTACCCCCCTCACTAGGACATAGCCCCCCCCCCTTCTAACTCCATTGTCAGGTCACAGGCCTCTTTCCACGCTTCCACTTTTGACCCCACTAAGAGGCTCCTACCTGCTGTCTTCTTGAAATCATAGGGCAACCAGTTCTTTGGGATAAATCTTCCATACCCACAAAGAACACTGAGCATTCTCTGACCTCAGCACTGCTCTATACTCTCATTAGAGGGAGGAACTCTCGGAGTGGCTAAAAGTCAGCCACTTGCACTGGAGGGGTTAAAAGGGACTTGAATCTCCTCCCCTCTTCATTGTGCTGCTGGAGCAAAGGGGGGAAAGAAAGACATCTACTACAAAGGTCTTTTTTATTTATTTTCCACTGAAGGAAGGAGAGGGAAATTAATTGGTTGGGGCATAGGCCTCCTCATTACCAGCTGCCTCTAATTTGGTTGTTGGGGGGAGGAGGGGGAGTGCATTTGAATAGTTTGGATCCCAGACCCAGGCTGTAGGAATGGACTGGATCCCAAACTGAGGGAATGGTTTGTTTCCTATTCTGCTTAGTGCATAGTCATTTATTTTGCTTTCTTGCTGTAAACATTATTCCTTGAAGAAGAGACCTTCTGAACTGCAACTGTGTTCTTTATTGCCGGGTTATTCCATCATCTTACAAATAGTAAGGCCCTGATCCTGCCAGAGCTTGTGCATGCTCAAAGGAGGAATGATCCCTAGCTACCAAGCCAGAATCTTTAGCCAGGTTCTTTGAATAGTAATCTGATGCTGAATAAGTAATATGTGATGTAAGATGTAGGACTGTAACTTTGCCTTAATAAAAATTTTCCAAAACAAGATAAATATACTGGAGGCAAGACAAAAAGTTACAATGCATAGGCCAGCATTTCTCTCGCAGAAATGAGATGATAGGGAGGAAGGTAATAATAGACTCATTACACTATCACAAAATAAATATTTTAAATCATAAGGGTAGAGACAGTCTGGCCACGTACCATGAAATCTGCCAGAAGCCTCTAATGTAGGATACAAGACTTTTTCCAGAGCAATGAAAGTCACTAAGAGTGGAAATTGATGTGAGCATTTTCATCTCTGCTTTTGGTCTATGAAGTAATTATTTTGGCAATTAATAAGCCATTTGGGGTTGCGCCTCCAACTTGTTCAATTTGATACAGTTAAGAGATAAGATTTAAAAAAAAAAATATCTTAAGCCCTAGCTGTGAGTCACTGTCTCTCAGGATGATGTCTCACTTTGGATGCTCTATCTATTGCACAAAAGCTGCAAAGGATTTTGGAGCCCTTTGGTACTGGGAGTTAGGATTTCCTGGCTTGTTGATTCAATTTGTTTAGAATAAGCCCTAAAGATAAGAGGTGTAGACCAGCCTACTCTGAGGTACTAAAATATTTACTAACCATCTACAAGCCAGACAAGAGAAAGGAGGCTAGATTAGCTGAGCTACGGAAGAACTGGCTACACACAGACCACTGAGGACTTTTACAATCTACACATACTACTCTTTTCCTCTTGCCCCCAAATAGTAGCATTTCTGAGATCTCTGGTGTCTATTAGACTTGGTACCAGAGTTATAGTGGGACAGGGTGGAAGACAGCCCTAAATTTTAGCCTAATGGTAAAAGAATCCATTTCCTCCTGGGGGAAAAATATTGGTAAAGAAACCTCTTAAACAAAACTGTTTTTAATGCAGAATGTTTTTAATGCGTTTTCTTGTGTTAAATATTTTGGCTGAATTGTATTTTCCTATTTTTCATCATGTGCCAAATACTGCAGTTATGTCCCTTTGAGTGCTACAGAAGGGAAATAGATACAAGGAGCACATGGAGTGATTTACTAGATAGCCATAAAGCTCAAGGGATTTGATGGACTAAGGCTCTAATATTGCCCACCTTCTTCCCAGTTGAGAAACAAGCAACGAGTGCTTATTTTAATATACTGGAATGCGGCAAGTATAGACTAATGCAATCCCAATGTCCCACCACATGCTGGGGATTGAGGAACTGTCTGCAGCTGTTTGCATGCTGTCAGCCATCCTGGTTGCCAAGAGCACAGCTCACACTGTCTCCAGGTAGTCCACTGCTAGGCGCATGAACATTACTTAAAAATCTCAACTTAAAAATGCATTAGCAAAGGCACTCAAGAAAATGTGGATGAAATGATCTGAAGTAATGTTATAGAAAGCACCTGCCAAAGGTAGTGAACAATAAAATCAGCTCAGTCCACCGTTATCAAGAGCCAAATACTAATGACTTTATAGTAAGATGAACTTGTGTTAAATAAATATGACCTAATATTGATCTCACTACATCTTTCCATTAAAAGTCTCCTCGATATTATGCTTCTCCCTGCATGAGTGCACTTTATAAGCAGGAAGCACAAGGATTGCCTTCTATCCTCATTCAATGCATCCTGGCAGCTGGACACAATTTGGCTCCAAGTGCTGGGAAGCAGAAAGCGAATAGCTGGTTAACAGGCCTAGCAGCTGCAGAGGGTTGTGCAATCCATACCCACCTTCATGTGAAGATGGCAGTACAGCACTGCTTCAGCCCATGGAACAGGTGCAGCAAGGAGTGCCCCTCCCCATGCACCTTCCAGGTATCTGGAGGTGAAAAGTATAATATCTCCCTGCATCAGCACTCAGGTTGTGTGCCTTCTAACCTTCTCCAGCAGGGCATAGGTTTATAAGCACCATAACTGAGCCCTTAATCTTAGAAAGGGGAAGACTATTAGCTATTTGAGGTAACAGGGAGATTCACCTGACATAGGAAGCTGCCAGATTTTGGAATGAATCAGATTCCTTAGAAACAAGGGTCCCAGTTCTGATCTTCTCTTACACCACTATGAATCCAGAGTGACTCCAGTTAAATTTCTCTGGATTTACACCAGCGTCACTGAGGTTGGATATGTAGTTAGTACATTTTACACTGTTTATGTAGTTTTTGCGCTAAATGTAAGGATAAAGGGGCAAGACAGACAGACAATCAGTGCAACAAACTCTACCTGCCAATTTGTCTGATGTCATTTATAGTAACTGCTTCAATGCATTAACTTATTTTTAATGTAAAATCTGCCTAGCCCAGGCTCTGATGGCATGCACGACAATGGGGAAAATCACAGAAATTAGTAACTAATAAAGAGAAGAACCAAAAGAAGCTCCCAAGAGAAAAGAAACAACTCCATCTGGGTAAGAAATTTGGCCTTCCACTGGATCCTGAAAGTCAACAATCTTGGGCTTTGTTGGAGCAATGGATGAAGCAAGTTACAGAGACAAGGGCTCTCCGCTGAGAGTGTCCTACCTTTGGGTAAGATATCAGTTACAAACTAGGCACTAACACCACATTTGAAATATTTTACTTATATATAAACCTAGGGACTATTAGGTGGAGCAACCTGGAAGAGGGAGGAAAAAATGAGATCTCAACTATTAGCTTGAACTGAGAGGCAGGCTCTAAGGGGATGGCTACCCTGCAGATAGACACCCACAGGTGGCATGTGACAGCTGACTCAGGTTTGCAGAGGTCAGACTAAGGGGCTGTTTAATTATGGGGTATGGATATTTGGGCCCCAGCCTGAGCTCTGGAACCCTCCCACCTTGCAGGGTCCTAGAGCCTGGGATCCTGCCTGAACCTGCCTGTCTACACTGAAATTAAATGGACTCTTAGCCCGAGCCCCTTAGACCAAGTCAGCTGGCACAGGCAAGCTATGGGTTTTTAATTGCAGCGTAGACATCCCCATAGATACCTGGGACCCAGGCTTTATTGAAGCGGTGGGCAAACATTTTGGCCTGAGAGCCACATCTGGGCATGGAAATTGTATGGCAGGCCACGAATGCTCACTAAATTGGGGTTTGGGGTGTGGGCCCTGAAATGAGGAGTTCAGGGTGCAGGAGGTGGTTCCAGGCTGGAGCAGGGGGTTGGGGTGCAGGTGGGGGTGAGGAGTCTGGCTGACAGTGCAGGCTCTGGGGTGGAGGATGATGGGGCTGAGGTGATTGGGGTGCTGGAGGGGGTCAGAGGTACAAGCTCCGGGTGGCACTTGCCTCTAGCAGCTCCCAGAAGCAGTGGCACATCCCCCCTCTGGCTCCTATGTGGAGGCATGGCCAGGTGGCTCTGCATGTTGCCCCATCCGCAGGGGCCACCCCTGCAGCTCCCATTGGCCACGGTTGCTGGCCAATGGGAGCTACAGGGTGGCACTTGGGGCGGGGGCAGTGTACAGGGCCCCCTGGCTGCCCCTATGCGTAGGAGATGGGGAAAGACATGCTGCTGCTTCCAAGAGGCACACAGAGCCACGTCACGTGAAGAGCGAGGCAAGCCCTGGACCTCCCTCGGCAGGAGCTCAATGACCAGATTAAACGTTTAGAGTACAGAGCAGCAATACAGTCTACATGGATACTTTTTATATGTTCTCCATCTCTCATATTTATGTTTTCAGCTCTTACTTTTAACAATTTACTAGCATAAACAATTTTTATATCATTCCTCTCCATCAAGCCCCGTCATGCAACTGATGCTTCCATTTAATTTCCCCAAAGTCATGTCTGGTAAGAATATACCCCACCTATTGACCTATTTTATAAACAAAGCATTCCTCCTTCTATATCAGACAGACAAAGCAACATATGGCTAAAAACAGGAAATTCAACATGTGACAAAGAAAATAAGTAAGAAAACTGTCACAGATTCTTAAAATGTGTGCTCATTCTGATTGTCCAACACTGCAGTGTGGTCCAGTAGAAAGATCACTGGGTAGGAGTCAGGCAACCTGGTTCTAGTTTCTACTGTTGCTTGTTCATTGTGTGACTGTAGGTGTCACCTAAGCTTTCTGGCCTTGGTTTGCCCAACTGTAAAATGGTGATGATACTTATCCTTCTTTGTAAAACACTAGAGTTCTCAAATGCAAAGTCCTATGGCATGTCCCAGTATTACTAGGTACAGCGCATGGTACAAACTAGTTCTCTTTCCTTTGATTCATATGCTAATCCTTCTACTGGTACATCTTACTATCCTATTGACTTTGATGATATTTTGCTTATGATTTCAGGATTATTTTTTTCTAAAAGTACTACTAAAAATTTTTCCTTAGTCAAATCATCCTTGGGTAATCCTTTTAATTCATTTTCCATTCCTACTCAAGAAATAAGAGACTGCTCAATGGATGTCTATTAAATCAATGGGCGTAGTCATGGAGTAAGTTACTACTCAAAACGGTAAAGGTAGTACACAGTGGGCCACAGTTATTTCATGGACTCAAGAGTTTTTTTTGAAATTTGTACACAGTAAACTAAATTTGGAACCCTAAATGGAAACCTTATAAATTATCGCAGTCTCTTAGAAACTGGTGACCTTTTTATAGTATTAGCTGTGTTGTCTGTATGCCAAACACTGACATTCTTAGTACCCTTGGGGTATTATTTTTACAGGGATTGCCCACTTAACACTGCAAACATTACATTTTTCTAAATCTTCTTATTATAAATACTCTTTTCCTCCCTCTTTTTAATTATTCATCTATAACTCTACTGAAAGGGGCACAAATAAATGCAAAGTCTTTCCAGGAATGCTGAAATGCCTTGTGTGTTAAAAGGTGAATCTCAGAACAGTGGGTGTAATGGAAACTCAAGCTTCATTCTTTGAGATAGCTTATCATGCGGCTCAAAGGCAGTTAGGCCCTCAAATATTTATTTTGAAATGTGGCTGCTTTTTTTTTTTTTTTTCCCAAACCTTAAAAATGTATCAGTACAACAGATCAATAGTTTAGTTTTAAAGAAAGCCAGCCTGTGCTAGACTGAGGTTAACATGAATCATAGCTCATAAAACACAGATATATAGATATAAAACTGACATTTCAAAGGGAGTTTTAGTTGGGCTTTCGCTTTTGTACATAGAGTTTTGCAAGCAGTTCACCTGTGTCTGCAAACAACAGACTGTTGATAGGGAACAGCTTAATTTGTGGCTATAAACAGAAATCAGGTACTTTAGATGTTGAAATTTTACTTGGGTCTACAAATGGCTGTGCATACCAAATTCCAGGTCCATATTTACAGGCCATACATATCATTTAAAAAAAAAAAAAGATCCTGGAGAACTGGAAAGATCACATTCACCTGAGGCTGATACTTGGTTTAAAATGGACTTTGAATTCAGAAGTGACGTGAACAGCAGTGTTGCATGTAGGTAAATCACAAGGCATGTAGGCCATCTTAAAAGTCAGGCCCATATGACATCACAAGAACCAATGTCTACAAGTTAAAGCCAGACTCAAACTAGATATAAGGCACACATTTTTAACAGTGAAGGTGACTAAACATTGGAAGAAACAACCAAGAGAAATGGTAGATTCTCCATCTCTTGAAGTCTTCAAATCAAGACTTAGATGACTTGTTGGAAGATAAACTTTAATCAGACACAAGTTATGGAGCTCAACACAGCCGTAACAAATAGGGATAGGTGTGTCAACAATTTTACAATTGAAAGAATGGAAAACACTTGTCATGAATATTACTTGTGATTAACAATTTGATTACCTCTAGGCAAACTTGACCTGACAGGGTCCCTGGGAGTATTCCATTCTGCTGGTAGAACATAGAGAATACCAGTGAAAATGAGGTAGGATCAGAGGCTAAATAGGGAAAGAACAAGTTAAAAATTACTTAGACAAGTTACAAGTATTTAAGTCACCAGGGCCTAATGAAATACCTCCAAGAATACTCAAGCAGCTGACTGAGGAGATATCTGAGCCATTAATGATTATCTTAGAAAAGTCATGGAAGATGGGAGAGAATACAGAGAAGTGGAAAAGGGCAAATATAGTGCCCATCTATAAAAAGAGAAATAAAGACAACCTGGGAAATTACAGACCAGTCAGCTTAACTTCTGTACCTGAAAAGATAATGGAGCAAATAGTTAAGCAATCAGTTTGCAAATACATAGAAGATAATAAGGTGATAAGTAACAGTCAGCATAGATTTGTCAAGAACAAATCATGTCAAACCAACCTAATAGCTTTCTTTGGCAGGGTGACAAGCCTTGTGGATAGTGGAGAAGCAGTAGATATGGCATACCTTGACTTTAATAAGAGTTTTGATACCATCTTGCATTACCTTCTCATCAACATAGTAGGGAAATACGACCTAGATGGAGCTACTATAAGGTGAGTGCATAACTGATTGGCAAACCGTTCCCAGAGAGTAGTTATCAGCAGTTCATAGTCAAGCTGGCAGGGCATATCGAGTGGAATCCCACAGGGGTCAGTTTTGGGTCCAGTTCTGTTCAATGCCTTCATCAGTGATTTAGATAATGGCATACAGAGTACTTATATAGTTTGTGGATGATACCAAGCTGGGAGTGTTTGCAAGTGCTTTGGAGGATAGGATTAAAATTTGAAATGATCTTGACAAACTGGAGAAATGATCTGAAGTAAATAGGATAAAATTCACTAAAGACAAATGCAAAGTACTCCACTTAGGAAGGAACAATCACTTGCACACATACAAAACGGGAAATGACTACCTAGGAAGGAGTACTGCAGAAAGGGATCTGGGGGTCATAGTAGACCACAGCTAAATATGAGTCTATGGTTTAACACTGTTGCAAAAAAGCAAACATCATTCTGGGATATATTATCAGGAGTATTGTAAGCAAGACACAAAAAGTAATTCTTCCACTCTACTCCACGCTGATTAGGTCTCAGCTGGAGTATTATGTCCAGTTCTGCGTGCCACATTTCAGGAAAGATGTGGACAAATTGGAGAAAGTCCACAGAAGAGCAACAAAAATGATTAATGGTCTAGAAAACATGACCTATGAGGGAAGATTAGAAAAAAAACTGGGTTTGTTTAATTTGGAGAAGAGAAGACAGAGGGGACATAATAATAGTTTTCAAGTACATAAAAGACTGTCAAGTATCAGAGGGGTAGCAGTGTTAGTCTGGATCTGAAAAACCAGCAGAGAATCCTGTGGCACCTTATAGACTAACAGACGTTTTGGAGCGTGAGCTTTCATGGGTGAATACCCACTTCGTCTGACGCGTCTGACAAAGTGGGTATTCACCCACCAAAGCTCACGCTCCAAAACGTCTGTTAGTCTATAAGGTGCCACAGGATTCTCCTATAAAAGACTGTTACAGGGAGGAGGGAGAAAAAATATTCTCCTTACCTCTGAGGATAGAACAAGAAGCAATGGGCTTATATTGCAGCAAGGGTGGTTTAGGTTGGACATTAGGAAAAACTTCCTCTCAGAGTAGTTAAGCATTGAAATAAATTGCTTAGGGAGGTTGTGGAATCTTCATAATTGGAGATTTTTAAGAGCAGGTTAGGCAAACACCTGTCATGGATAGTCTAGATAGTACTTAATCCTGCAATGAGTGGAAAGGACTGGACTAGATGATCTCTAGAGGTCCCTTCCAGTCCCACAATTCAGTGATTCTAAAAACTGGCAGAGAGCTCAGAATTCTCCAGGTCACTTATTCTGGTTATATTTCTTAAAGTCAGGGCCAGCTCCAGGCACCGGCTAAGGAAGCAGGTGCTTGGGGCAGTCAATGCAAAAGGGTGGCACTTCGTCCACTATTGGGGCAGCACGTCCAGGTCTTCAGCGGCGGGTCCCTCTCTTTCTCTTTGAGCTGCCACCAAAATGCTGCCGAAGAGGAAGAGAAGGAGTGAAGGACCTGCCACTGAACTGCCACTGAAGAATGGAGCAGCGCGATTAAGCTGCCACCGAAGTGCCACTGGTTGACTTTCACACACACCCCGCACTCCACTTGGGGTGGCAGAAAACCTGGAGCCGGTCCTGCTTAAAGTAATGGTAACACCCTAACAAAGTTTAACAAACTGATATCCAACAACACATTTGTTGGAAGAGGATAAGATAATAAAAGATTGTGCCATACAATCTAATAGTGTATGTGTTGACCTGTGACTACAGTTGGCTTTCTATCTTTAACAATAATGCTGCATGGATAATAAAACATCAGTATAAATTAAATATTTTGGCCAGCTGCCCAAACTATATTTGTTATAGATAATCTACAAAGCTGACTTAAATTTTTAGGATATTTGGGATAAATATATTTTATTTCACTTCATGTTATGATGAACATAAAGATAGGCCTGGGCATAGAATCAAAATACTCCATGTTGCACTCTTTCAGATATAGGATAGTTGTAATAATAGGTCTCATCATCTGAGGTACTGGGCATTCTCGTGTCCCTTAATGCACCATTAATAAAAGCTAGAGCAGCTGTGTTCATTATGTGGTCCCTTGAATGATTTTCAGAAGGTCAATATCTTTCAGACTTTTGTGAGACGACAAAAAATCAACACCCACATAAGCTGTTAATGTAATAGTTTAATTTAGAAATTATCAAACTAAGGGCACTTATCAGAAGTATGAAAGGAGAGGATAATTACAGAGGTTTCACAAGTAGATTGTGTATCTTTCATAAGATGTTCCACTGGAAATAATGGTTGGGGTTCTCGTGACCCAGACTGAAATGCTTTAATTACACAATCTGATCACATAATGACTTAAATAACTTACTGGAGATCAAAACTAGAACACAAATTATCCCTCTCAGAAACTACTCTTATTGGATGTAAACTCGCTCCCCCTTCTCCAACTTCTGTGCATTTGTTGGAATTATACTTGCAATGGCTACTACAGGAAATACTCTTTAGGCCATAGTTATAAGACTTAAGAATGTTCTTCACCTGAGATCAGTGGTGGCAGTGTTACGGTGAACATAGTGTTGCTGTGAACTGGCTGAGCCACCTTTACGTGCAGTTTTAGTTTTGCTCTATATTTTGACATGTCATTGCCTGCCACTCCCTAAAAAGCATAGGCTAAATTACGGCTCTTCAGATACTCTTCAGTGAGGCCACCAGGAGGCACTATGTCACAAAGGGTCAGATTTTGAAAGGTATTAATCTTTAAAATGTAGGTATTAACTTGATTTCAGTTGGAGTTGGGTGCCTAGGCACTTTTGAAAATCTAACTAGGGGCCTCGCTGCACCTTTAGGCACCTAAATGTCTTTATAAGTCTGACCAAGAGCTCTAGGACCTCTGAGGAAGTGTGGACCAAAGTTATTAGCTTCCAAGGACGCATGGCCATATTCTGGCCAGCCATTCACTGGGTACAAAGAGCAGGAGAGGGCTCAATTTGCTTCCCTCGCTCCCTTGTGCCACTCTGCAGGGAGTGACCAGACGTTGTTGGAGAGAATAGTCTATTCTCTGTTCCCTCTTACTCCTAAATTGCCTGAAAAGGAGCCAATAGGGAGGGAAGATCCATGGCTCCAGAACTCCCTCCATCATTGGCCAGCAGAGTCAGGGAGTAGTGGGGGTGTAACTGTTGTACTGGTCTGCATTGCCTAAGAGCTCCAGCGAGGAATTCCAGATTTGGAGTTTCCAGGAGATGCTGTATCTGCTATGCAACTCTTTCACAACTCCTCTACAGTTCCTGCTGACATTTGGGGGCACAAATTAGCACTTCAGAGCATGCACGCCTAATGCCTCCCTTTTAGAAAACCTAGTACCACTCTCAGCAGTAGCCTGGAATTAAGAGTGTTGAACTAATTTAGATTCTTATACCAGCTTCAACACCACAGTTTCAAAGCACCTTCCAGTAGTGCATAAGGTGATGTGACTGGCATTTTCCTCCATTTCTCTCACAGTTTTTATTAATTATTTTTCTTTATTTTATAAGCTACTATGTCATATGTTCTGGCTGAAAGCAAGCTCAAAGAAGCATACCTTGCACTTGCACAGCTGTGTGTCTTGTGGCCACTCCAATGCTTTGTGCAGAAGCATGAAGAGAAGGTTTCTAGAACCCTCTGCCAAAACCCCTTGAATATCTGCACAGGACCAGCCAATAAGCTAGCCTTAAAAAATGAAAGGTTTCAAATGTTACTATCCCTAATATTAAACAGGCTAGTCAGCAGTCATACAATAGTCTTACTAGATTCTGGCCATGCTAATCCTCCTTTGAGTGCCAAATATAAGCAAGCTTCATTTCTTCCCCTCCTCCCTCCACAACTGTTTGGTGTCTTGCTAAACTGCTCTACAAGGACAAATTATTTTTGTCAATTAGACCTACAAGGTTGCTAAGTACATGCAAGGATAAAGATACATTCTGGTTAATTACCCAATACTTGTTTTGCAAAGTCTGCTGTTGAAAACAAAATTGCATCACGCTGGGTGATTTTGCAATACATTGAAGAAACCTAAAATCCAAAGTTAAACAAGTTTGATGTATGATTTGGAATTATTTAGTTATAGAAAAATGGGAAACACTAAAATGTTCTATGTATAAAACAGAAGTGAATAAAGACAGTAAAAATACATGTAAAGAAAAGTTCATGTATTTTAATACTCAGTTTGGAACTTGCATCTCAGCTGGGGATAAAGGCTAATTTGACTTCACTGAACGTCCTAAAATGTTTGGATCTTCAACTCTCTGGCACCCCAGTGAAAATTCAAGGTAACACCACTGAAGACAATATAGTTACACAGGATTTAGGGCTGAATCCAAAGCCCATTAATTTCAAGGGGAGTCCTTCCATTCACTTCCATGAATTTTGGATCAGGCCATTATACCAGACTTGGCCATGGGGATATGGATGGCATATAGCATTTGCCTTTAACAGTCCCAAGTGTCATAGAAAATGCATATACAAGTTATTTTTCAAAAATCATATATGAACATGGAGTTCAAGTATGAGTAAATCTGTGCACTTTAAGAAAGTTGTGAAATTGCTGTTCAGGAAAGTGAACTGAGAAGGTAATGCAGGATATGCTTCATAAAGCAAAAGGAAAAATGTATGGTTTTATCAATTTAGAACAACCTAAAAAGTTGACAAGTTATACTAGCCTGAGGCAGTTCTAACTTCTGCATGTTTGACACTTGAATGACAAGTAACCCAAACTTTGACTAATAATAGCAGTATTGCATAATATAGGTTCTGTTTTCACAATGAGCTGCTCTTTGACTATTTCCCCAAACTACATTGAATATACACTTTTAAGAGATTTATGCATGTAGGCTTTAAACATTGAATTATTCTAAATGATATTGGCTTACTCATATGTGCTGTAAACTAGGCTGAATTGGCATTAGCCAGTTAATCAAATTGTAGAACCTTGAAACAGTCAAAGCTGTAGAGTTCACTATCATGATTCACACAATAAACCATTAAAATCCTGAAACCACATTCTTGTAACCACGATTGTAATAGCAGGCTGGCAAAATATTCAAACCAACGTAGTTTCCCTTTCAGTCAGAAGATAATAGACATTTTGGCCTTTCTTAATAGTGCACCAGAAAATCGTAATCAGAGAATTAAAAATCACAAGAGTTTGTTGCAGTTGTAGAAATGGCTTGTTGCTAGTGTTGGGCTTGTAACTAGTAAGGTAGGATGAAAACAGGAAATAAAAAATTCAATGAATATTCACTGGAATTTTTAATTTAATTTGCCATGTTTGCATTTGCTTTCAGTTAATTTTTACAGGACAGAGTTTTACTACCATGTGTCCAATTAACAAATATTAAGTTCATATACTTGAAAATATGCGGTGTTTTTACTATTAAATAAGGTAATACAAGCATTTACAAACAATGGAAGCCTGATTATGAATTACACTCGTCCTATCAGGAAGATGATACAATATCATGTGACCTATGACTTGTAACAGCCAGGCAACATAATGTGCTTTGACTTGCTACTTGAGTTAACTTTGTAAATAAACAAATAGACTTTTTTTTAAAAAAAATTTTGATCCACTCACTGATTTTTTGCAAACAATCCCCCACATACCTTCTAATAAAGTATTTATTACTGAAGTGTAAATGTCAAAATGACAAAAACAATTTTAAAAGGACAAAAGTAGCATGAATATTTAGTATTGTATCTAGTAAAACATCCTGCACAATGTCTGTGAAATTCTCTGGGAACAAAATACATATAGTCCACACTAACACTGCATAATGGTCAGTCACAATGTAAGGGGCGGGGGAAGGGGACTAGAACAGAAGCTGAGTAAATTAACTAGTTTAGGACTCAGGCAGACTTTAAATCCAGCTGTTGTAAATGTAAAGAAAATATAAAAAACTAGTGCCACCTATTGTTGAGAATGGAGAACTAGAACTTATTCTTGCTAATTTGCATAATTCCAAAGAATGGTATAATGGGAAAATAACTGGCAATGTTCAACTGTTTGTTACATATCTAATGCTAAAGTGTTATGGATGTGTTTTGTATTGTGTTATTTATTTAAGCTCTGATTTTGCAAAGAGTGCTTAGTTAGTGCTTAGCGCTGATCTCAATGGGACTACTCACCGGCTTAAGGTTAAGCACGTGCTTAACTGTTTGAGTCAAAGTCTCTGATCCTGCAAAGTGTTACTACATAAAATTAACTGCAACATCCAAAGCACTGGAAAGAGATAACTAGGAGCTCAGAGCTCAGGAATGTGGGGGGATGGGTTGGTAGATGAATGAATACATAGCTCCATTTTGACCCCGTCTTGTGGAAAAAGCTGTGCACCAACTTCATTACATACAGCAGTTTTGAAGGTGAAGATTACATTGGGAATGGTGGAAAGACAGAGCTGCCAGTCATGAGCCTGAAGTGGAGGCTTGTGTTACCTGCAATCAACACTGCATACCTCCATATATTCAGAATATGACCTGGATAGATGGTTACACTGCTCCTGCTTCATTCTGTAGCATTTTCCATAGCTATTGCAGCGGGTATATACTAAAGTGTGCACCACTGTTCATGGTCATGGATAATCTGGGGATTTAGGCCTGTAAATTATAGAAGGTAGGAAACATATACTGAATACAGACCTGGATTGGGATTCAGAAAGAACAACTTTAAAGTTCAGGTTCTGGGATCTGGTCCCTTTCCTCAAAAGAGAGCTGGCTTATATGGGCCTCTGCACCTTGCCAGTGCAAGCTTTGGGTCAGCAATAAAATCTGAGGTATTTGCAAAAATTATTTCACATATTCCCAAAATTTGGTTTCCAGATTTTCATTTAGATCCATCTCTTGCTGAACCTATCATTGTTTGATACTCAGGTGTGTCATGGTATAAGTCCCCACTCTGAACCTTAGAGTCCAAAAGATGGGGTACCAGCGTGAATTCCTCCAAGCTTAATTACCAGCTTAGATCTTGTAGTGCTGCCACCAACCAGGACTTGGAGTGCCTGGTACACTCTGGTCCCCCCAAAACCTTCCCTGGGGACCCCCAAGACCCAAATCCCTTGAGTCTCACAACAAAGGGAAATAAACCGTTCCCCCTCCCTCCTTTCTTCCTCCTAGATCCTCCCCTCCCGGGTACACTAGGAGATCACTGTGATTCAAACTCCTTGAATCTAAAAACAGAGAGGAATGTTACCTTCCCCCCTCCTCTTTTCCTCTCACCAAGAGGCAATACAGATTCAAGCTCCGTGAATCTAAAACACAGAGGAATTCCCTTCCCCCTCCCATCCCTCTATCTCCACCAATTCCCTAGTGTGTCTATCAGACTCAATTCCCTTGAGCCTTACAGGAGAATCCAATACACGGGATTCTTAAAGAAGAAAAGCTTTAATACAGAAAGAAAATAGTAAAGTTGATTCTCTATGCTCAAGATGGTAAATGTTACAGGGTCTGTCAGCTACTAGACACTAGGAGAATCTCCCCCGGTGTAATTACAGTATGATCCTCCAGCCAATACCTTGCATTAATGTCAAATATCGTACCTTTACTGTAGTGTGTTTTAGGTCTGTAGGTGTGTGTGCTGTTACCGAGGAAAAGACACAAACAACACAACAATTCCCACCAAATTGATTCTTTCTCCTGATTGTCTCTGTATGTTGCTAGTTGCTGTGTGTTCTTTACGGTGAGTTGACCTTAACTATCTGTTTATGACAAGGTGAAATAGCAAATTTTTATCCAGGGTTCCCACCGCTCCCTCTGGGCATTTTTTTCTGTCTTTCACATCTCCAGATGTCTCAGAGGACAGTGATGAACACAAAATTCTTTGCCTGGTATTAGCTAATAAGCAAATAGTAACAGGCATTTTAAATCATAATTTGCTGAAAGCCCCTCTTAGCTTAGCTGTTGGAATAATTCAACATATCTAGTTCAATGTGGTAAGATATTGACAATTTCTTCTACAGGTCACATTTATCACAGGTAATTGTATATTCCAGTCATTTGCTCGAACAAATAAGAATGAGATAATCAAATGAAGCAGAGGATGGGTTTGTGGTTAAGGCACCTAGAGGGAATTAAATTCCTTTCTCTATCAATCAGACATTTGGTACGTCTTTGGGGCAGTCATGTAGTCTCTCTGTACCTCAGTTCTCTATGTATAAAACAGAGATGGCACTTCCCTTCTCTCAACCTTTGTCTTGTCTACTTAGATAATGAACTCTTCAGGGCAGGGACTATCTCTTAGTTTGCATGCATAAAATGCCCAGCACAACAAGGGCCTATTGTCATTTAGGCTTCTGAGCACCAATGGGGAACTGGATTAGATGATCCATATGGGTCTGTCACCACTTTACTCAATCTCAACTGCATTTGAAGATCAAGGAGAACTTTTGTGCTGAAACATATATTTAAATTAAGCCATGAGCCTTAACTCCAGGATTTAGAGCTGACCTCTGGAATAGCCCAGGCAGATTACACAGTGTGTGGCAAATTATGCTGCAGAGTCTGACATTGATCACACTCCCATGCTGCCATACAACGCTGGCTATAATTGCAGCATGAACCAGCTGCAGTAGTTGATGCTGTAAATGTGACGTTTGATGAAGAAAAATGAAGTCTGTGCTGACAGGTGGTTAGCAAGGGAAAATTAAAATCACATTTGACAATGTTCAAAAATACCAAACCCTGGCTGGAGGGTTATGTAGGGATGGTGAAATGCCAAAGATCGACTGATCCTTTCTTCTCCCTCTTGCCCAAGTCAGTCTTATCCTGGAATATAATACTATGCAACTCAAGAAACCGACATACTACTGAACAATGAATCCACATGGCAACATCAGCTGCAGGAAACAGCAGCCAGGGCCAGTTCTACCATCACAGCAGAACACCAGTTGCCTGAGGCTGCAAAGTGCTTAGTGGCTGTTTATTGTGCAAACAGCTGTGAGCTTTGATGAGGGTACATTTCATAGTTTACTCATAGGATATGGCTACACTTATATTTTTGCAGCGCTGGTAGTTACAGCTGTGTAGGACCAGCACTGCAGTGTGTCCACACTGACAGCGACCAGCGCTGCAGTGTGTCCAAACTTGCAACATTTGCAGTGCTGTTGTGAGTGGTGCATTGTGGGCAGCTATCCCACAGAGCACCTCGTCTCATTTTGGCGCAGTGGGTTGTGGGAAGGGAACGGAAGGGTGCGGGTCATTCCGCTTCCTGTTCCAATGACCCGTGCTGCCAGGGAATCGGACCCCGCGCCTAAGAGGGCCCCGCACCTTAGCACCTTTTTAAATTTTTTTTTTTTTTTAAAACTTACCCCGTCCCCGGCTGCGGTCTGCTCCATGGTCCTGTCCTTTGAGTGAAGCGCCGGGGAGCGCGGCATGGCCCTGCTCTCCCAGCTAGAGCTCCAAGCGGCGGTGGGGCTTGCGGCGCTCCGGCCGGGGCTCCAGCCGTGAGAGTGGGCGCGGGCTTTGTCGCGCTCTGGCCAGGAGAGCGGAGTCGCGGAAACTTGCCGTGCTCTGGCCAAGCTTTCAGACAGGAAGCGGGCCTTGCCGCGCTCCGGCCGGCTAGCTCAGCCGGAGAGCGGATCGCGGGGGGGCGGGCTTCGCGCTCCGGCTGGAGTGCGGCAAGGCGCAGCTCCGGCCGGAGCCGGCAAGCCCCGCTCTCCTGTCTGGAGCTTCCGCACAGCGCGGCAAGCCCCGCGACCCCGGCTGGAGCTCTGGGCCCTTTAAAGAGCCCCCCGAGCCCTGGGGCAGTGAGGGGTATTTAAAGTCCTGAGCTCCAGCTGCCTCTGCCACCCCGGTCTTCAAATAGCCGCCGAGCCCGCCTCCCTCCTGCGATCCCAGCGCTCCCCAGGCTATTTAAAAGGTCCCCACGAGTAGAAGGGGTTTGGGGGCTACTTAAAGGGCTGGGTTCCAGCTGCCTCTGCTGCACCCCTGACCTGCCCACACCAGACCGGCCCCCCCCTGCCGCAGCCAGCTCTGGCACCCCGTGCCACAGCCACCTCTGCCAAACACCCTGTCCTGTCTCCAGCCACCCTGCCACACACCCCTGCACCCTGCCCAAAGCCAGCCAGCCCCACACACTGCTGCCCGCACAGCTCTGCACACTCGCCCAGCCCATATCCCCTGCCCTGTCTCCAGTCAACCCCTGCTGCACCCACTGCCTGAAGCCAGCCAGTCCCACACATCCTCTGTCTCCAGCCCTGCAAACCCCTGCTGCACCCCCCTGCGGCCCTGCCTGAGACCGCCCGCCCCACGACCCCTTGTCTCCAACCAGCCCCACATCCTGCTCCTGCCTGCAGCCAGCCTACCTCCAGTCAGCCCTGCCCTGCCTTCAGCCAGCGCCCATGATCCACTGCTCCCTGCCAGCTTCCAGGGCATTAATCCTTTCAAGGTAGCAGCTGGAAACCAACACACGTTGCAACCCCCAGGGAGTGGCGTGGGACCAACATGTGAACGGCATAGTCATTAATAACCAATCAACGACATATATGATGCATTATATAAATTTTATTATCATATAGTTTTGGAATATAAATAATACGATGAAGAAATGATAGGCTTTTTTTTCCCACTTTTTTAAAGTCACCCTGCCAATCATGTGCTCTCTTGGTAGTCAATTTCCTTTATATCTTGGCACCTTCTCCTTTATCTTGCAGCGTTCCTTTCGCTCATGTTTTCCTTATCCTACTCCAGTCTTGCAACTTTTTATTTTCTGTGAATCAACAGATCATAACTGCTTTCAAACCATCTCTTCTTACTCTTCCTTGGTTTTTCTTAAGCTTTGAGTCTTCTCAGAAGTCTGCGCTGATGGAGCAGTATTCAAGGTCATTGTTTAAAAAAACCACAATGAGATAAACTGTTAATACAGAGCCTGCATTGTTTTAAGAGTTTTGTAGCATCAATTTACCACATTCTGAGCATAGCATCAGGGAGGCCTGCGCTGCAAGATAGAGATGGCGATTTCCCCAACACGTGGCTCACAGGGGAAGGGGGGGCTCCACGTGGCTCACACTGGGAAGGGGGGGTGGGGGTTGCTTCACTGTGGAAAGCCTATGGGGTTTCTGTTGACTTGGTGGAAAGCAAAAGAACAGCTACAGGGAATAACACTAGAACCTACACCCACATCTGCCAGAGGGCACTGATGAGATGTAGGGATGTCAGTGGGGACCTTTGTGTCCCCGCGGGTCCAGTACACACTACTTTCCAAAGCCATTTGCACACACAGCTCACCTGGGAAAGGGGTGGGGGTGGGGGTTGCTTCAACTGTGGAAGCCATGGGTTTCCGTGACTTGTGGAAAGCAAAAGAGCAGCTACAGGGAAATCAATGGGCCTATTCCACATCTAGCAATGCTTGCAGGCAGCATAATCCCCCTGCTTCCAAAACATTTGCATCCTTATAAAAAGCTTCTTACCAGGAACAGCCTCCCTGCTGGTTCCTCCACTACCAAGTCCAGCGGCGCGACTAGCTAGCTCTTCCTGATGGAATCAGCTCCTGGCTGCATGACTCTGGGAGTCTCCAAAATACCTCAGTAAAACCTCTCTCGGGTTCCTCTACACCCTCCCCCTCCTCTTCTCAGACTCTGACCCAGGGGCATGGAGTCGAAGTCAATGACCAGACGAGGACTGAAAAGGTATGCTGGGATACCTCCTAATCCTTCTGGAGGCCAATTAAGTGGGTGGTGGAGTGTCCACACCTGATGACCAGCGCTGCAGCAGCAGTGCTGGTCTCGCCTACACAAGCCCGTAGCAACCAGGTGTACAGCCAGCGCTGCAAACAGGGAGTTGCAGCGCTGGCTGAGATTTTAAGAGTGGACACCTGCTAAGTTGCAGTGCTGTAACCCCCTCACCAGCGCTGCAACTAGCAAGTGTAGCCATGGCCATAGAGCAACAAAAACCCTAAAGCTAGCAACTGTGATAGTACAAGTAACAAGAAAATGTGTTAGACCTCCATTTACCAAAGTAGCAGAAATATAGCATGGGTTCTCTGTTGTGCAACAAGAATGCACAATACCACAGAGGGGCTCAAGGAAAGACACGGGGCTAGATTCACCCTTGATTTACATTAGCTTCTGTGGGCATAAACCCTCCAGCGGTACAGTTAGTCGGGGAGAAGTTGCAATAGTAGAAAGTAGTGAACTTTCCTGCTACTAGGGAGCCAACCCCAAATGTGCATGACCAAGGTAGAGACATGAGCAGGCCAGTCAGAAATGGGCTGATTCAGCATATTTTCTCATCAGACTCCACAGTGGAAACTCCAGCTAGTCTCCCCAAGAAGCATTGTAGGGCACCATAAGCCCCTCTGGTGAAGGTGGGCACATTTTATTGAGCTTAGCCATTTTCATGTCAGCACCAATCACTAGGGAGCATATCCACTAATCAACAACATATGAGGGTAGCAGAGGAGTCCTAATACCAGAGACAGAGATCAGCTTCAACATAGATGCATGCTTGTGTTTGTAAACTAGACTAATTGATTGCAGAAGAGCAGTGAGTGGAACAGAAAATCCAAAGGACACGGGACACCCATGCCTATAGGACACCCATGCCCAGTGTTCTGACTCAAGGGTATCATAGATGGTGGCTACCTGAACAAAGCCAGCACTTCATTATACCAAGAGTCTACAACTCATGAGAGATATGATAGTCTTGTGCACATTCTATTCTACACATCTTCTTCTGCTGCTCCCATCACTGTAATACTCATGTGCCTTCTAGTAGTGCATTAAGAAATGTGACTAACATCTATGGTTCATTCTTTCTCTCATCCACCCCCCGAAGAAGAATTGTGTGCGCAGGGGAGTGTTTTGGTTTGGTAGGGTTTGGGTGATTTTTTAAAAAAAAATACACATTGCTCTGTGTTTATGTTAGAGAAGGCAGGTTGATGAAATGCACCTTACACTTGGAGAAGAAGGTGGTGAAGTTTGAGGTTGTCCTTAGTTCCTGTGGGAGTTCATTCCAAGCCTTGGACCAACCACCAAACAAGCCATTTCCCACACAGATGAGCTTTATTCTGGAGTCTTTCCTGGGACCAAACTCACACAAAAAATTAATGAGAGAAGTTAATCCCATACGATCCCTGTATTAAAGATGAGCAGGGCCGGCACTTCCATTTAGGCGGCCTAGGCAATCACCTAGGGCGTCAGGATTATTGGGGGGCGGCATTTTGCTGGGGGGGAGGTGGCAGGCGGCTCCGGTGGAGCTGCTGCAGTCCTGCCTGCGGAGGGTCCCCTAGTCCCCCGGCTCCAGTGGACCTCCTGCAGGCACTGCTGCGGCAGCTCCACCGGAGCCACAGACCAGCGGACCCTCTCCACAGGAATGCCTGCAGCAGCTCCACCAGAGCCGCAGATCAGCGCGCAGGGCGGCAAAATGGCTGTGTGCCTAGGGTGCTAAAAACACTAGCGCTGGTCCTGAAGATGAGGTTAAAGTTGGACATCAGTTTTCTGAGAGACCATTTTTGGTCAGAAATGTTATTTCTTCACCATTGAAATGTCCTATGGGAATATGTTGATTGTGGTTAAGCTTCCATCAGAAACCTGCCTGGTTTACTGCTAGCTTACCTACCCAGCTCCATAGCTCCTCAGCAGCCTATTTGCATGAAAAATTTTGATTTCTTGCATGACAGCTGAAGACATTAGCCCAAGTTGGTACAGAAAGTCCATAGCAGAGCTGGAAATAGAACTTATATCTTCCCACTCCCAGTACTGTGTTTAACCCATCATGCATCCAGCCACCCTCATAGGTCATTAAACTCTTGCATTTAAGAAAGGACACAGTAAGTAAACTTTTTCACCGTTTGTTGGTGCAAGATTGTTCACTACACTCAAATGCTTTTCCATTCTGCTACAAAATGACTTAAGTAATGGGGTTTCTATTACCTTCTTTGGGAGGTTATTCCAACTCTAACAGAGTTCACTGTTGGGAAGGTTCCCTGTGCTTCAGCCTACATTTTCTTTTGCTCATTTTCACCCCATTTTTCTGAATTAAGCCTCTTTACCTCCTTGGTATTTACACCTGATACTCCACCCAACCTGTCTCTCTTCATGCACCCTTTGATCCTTTTTCTCACAAGCACTTCCATTCCTTAATGCCTCAGCCTCCTCCATGATGCTCTGCTCCTTGCAACTTCCCTCTCCTCAGAGCCTACCTATTCCCACATGCCCACAAAGTAATGTTCTTTAAACAATTTAAAAACACTTGGAACTTTGAAGACAAGCTGAAACCTAGAGCATGTTGTATCATGTAGGCAGCCCCGTAACTTATCCTATATATTCTTCCTTCTCTCTCCTTTTCCCCATTATAAATTCCCATGACATCCTGCCTTGTAAGACAGTTTAGACCAGGGGTCTGCAACCTCTGGCATGCGGCTTGCCAGGGTAAGCACCCTAGCAGGCCGGGCCAGTTTGTTTACCTGCTGCGTCGGCAGGTTCAGCCGTGGTTCACCGTCCCTGGCCAATGGGGGCGGCAGGAAGCGCTGCGGGTCAAGGGATGTTCTGGCCCCTGGTTTAGACTGTAAGTCCTTTGGGGCACAGACTGCATCCTTGCTCAAGGTGTCAGGAGTCATGCAGACATGGCATTTTATACAAAAGCTAACTCATAATGAAAAATACCTTCAGCAGTTTATAAAAGCCACGTGTACTTCTGATTATGAAAATAGTTAAATGAACTTACAAAATGCCTGACAGAAAATCTTTGGCTGTACTGCAGAGCAACATATTGTACTTGGGAAAGGATCTGGACTGGAGTAATCCACACAAGACTATTATGCTACAGTGACCAAATCCCCTTATTTTTGTCTTGTGTAGAAATGCTTGGATCCCAGTCAAACCTAAGCTATTTCACTTGTATTCAGCCTACCCTGGTTACGTCATAAGGCACCAGGCACAATATTACTTGTGCTATTAAGCTGTTCCATGATCTTCAACTTCAGGAACCAAGTTATTGACAGATTACAATTTTCTTTGTTGAAATGTTGACTCTTGCGGTGTAGTAGTGAGAATGACGTTAAGAAGCTGTTGCCTATGTTACATACACTGGGCCAGCCCCCCTGCTTGCATAATTTGGCAGAGATATATTTCTGTCCTCTCTAGATATATATTCTATCTCAGGTACTTCTATGGCTTGTGTAACCATGGTATCTGACAACTCACAGTCTTTAATGTATTTACCTCACAATACATGGTGAGGTAAGAAGAACTATAAACCCACAGCTGCAACAGAGAAGGACTTGAACCTGGGACTTCTAAGTTCTAATATAGCAGTCTAACTACTGGACCATCTGTCCTCATGCAGCTAATAGATCTATAGCAGTTTACACTAATTGAGCCTCTGGCTCATTATGTTAATTTTTGTTAATTGATACATTGCAATGCCTTATTTATGCATGGCAATCTAAAACATACATAACACACTGAACAAAAACAAAATCCCTGTCCCCAGGAGCTTAGAATAAAAAACCCACAAATAGCTACAGTCTAAAAAAGAGAGCGACGTGAGGAAGTTAGCTTTGGTAAACTGAAAAACTTGTATTCCGGGATTGGAAGGGCTTTTCTCAATTATAGCCTGACCACTCTTGCTACTGCTTGTAAACAGGAAAGGTATACGATGTTCAAATAGTGACTCACTTAAATTGTTTATCGGAGCCTGGAAACAGTCACCTCCTTTTTAACTAAACAAATCTGTGCATTATGATTCATCATGATTGTTCATTAATGTAAGAGACTTTGTATTGTATTGCCAAGGTGATTTATTTACACTTCATTTTATTAATGCCAGCACTTAGCACTTACAGAGCTCTTATTACACTAGTCTACAATTTTTGAGAAGTCGTCTGCTTCAGAGATAAAATGTGGTATTTATTATGTATTTTGATGGGCTGAATTCAAATATGACAATTAAAACAACTGATTGGCTACTGTTTCTAAGATATTTAAGTTTTTACATTTTATGTCTATGTATATTGTGTAGATAGTAGAGTTTTAATCATAAATTGTAAACCTAGGTCTTTTCATGTGTTTATGGTTGCTTTACATGATAATATTTCACCTGTCCTGTTTATGTAACACTTTAAAAATCAGCAAAAGGGTTATATAAATAAAATTTATTATGAAACAAAAGGCAAAAAACTATTATGTACATAGTTTAGTCCTATTCAGCATCTACTCTGCGCTTCTTGGCTTGTCTCTTGTATTCATTAAATGGAGCATCTCTTGTCACTGTCCAGCAATAGTCTGCAAGCATTGATGGGCTCCATTTGCCCTGATAGCGTTTCTCCATTGTTGCAATGTCCTGGTGAAATCGCTCGCCGTGCTCGTCGCTCACTGCTCTGCAGTTCGGTGGAAAAAAATCTAGATGAGAGTGCAAAAAATGTATCTTTAGTGACATGTTGCAACCAAGGCTTTTGTATGCCTTGAGGAGGTTTTCCACCAACAACCTGTAGTTGCCTGCCTTGTTGTTTCCGAGAAAATTTATTGCCACTAACTGGAAGGCTTTCCATGCCGTCTTTTCCTTGCCACGCAGTGCATGGTCAAATGCATCATCTCGAAGAAGTTCACGAATCTGAGGACCAACAAAGACACCTTCCTTTATCTTAGCTTCACTTAACCTTGGAAATTTTCCACGGAGGTACTTGAAAGCTGCTTGTGTTTTGTCAATGGCCTTGACAAAGTTCTTCATCAGACCCAGCTTGATGTGTAAGGGTGGTAACAAAATCTTCCTTGATTCAACAAGTGGTGGATGCTGAACACTTTTCCTCCCAGGCTCCAATGACTGTCGGAGTGGCCAATCTTTCTTGATGTAGTGGGAATCTCTTGCACGACTATCCCATTCGCAGAGAAAACAGCAGCACTTTGTGTATCCAGTCTGCAGACCAAGCAAGAGAGCAACAACCTTCAAATCGCCACAAAGCTGCCACTGATGTTGGTCATAGTTTATGCACCTCAAAAGTTGTTTCATGTTGTCATAGGTTTCCTTCATATGGACTGCATGACCAACTGGAATTGATGGCAAAACATTGCCATTATGCAGCAAAACAGCTTTAAGACTCATCTTCGATGAATCAATGAACAGTCTCCACTCATCTGGATCGTGAACGATGTTGAGGGCTGCCATCACACCATCGATGTTGTTGCAGGCTCCAAGATCACCTTCCATGAAGAAGAATGGGACAAGATCCTTTTGACGGTCACGGAACATGGAAACCCTAACATCACCTGCCAGGAGATTCCACTGCTGTAGTCTGGAGCCCAACAGCTAGACTAGAGCCAATCAACAATTTTAAGCATCATTTTGGTTCTCAGTGACCCAAAATTAGTAAAGTTTGACTACATTTATTTCAGAAGCATTTTGGCTGTAGAGCAGTGTTATCCAGAGATCTCAAATGCATGTTACAAGTAACACACAATCATCTGTGTGTTACTGATGAGGAATTGAGAGACAAAGAAGTTAAGCAACTTGCTGAAGGTCACACAGCTAGTCAGTGGCAGAGATGGGAATATAACTCTGCTTTACTGACTCTCAGTCTGGTGCTATAATATCTGGATCATGCTGCCTCCTTTGCTGTCACATTATTTTGAATATTAAGCTCTATTTGCATTACTGTAGCACAGTAAAATCTCATTAAAGATAGTGAACATGAACAAGAAATTTGGTAGGTGAATGTGCCCAATGTATTCTACTCTGCATCTCAGTCACCAGTGTGTAAAAAAATATCCTGAGAATTTCAGAGGAAAAGGACAATCTCTTTGCTCCAAATCCAGCTATCCTTGTACAGTTATTATTCTGGCACTGAAGTCAATGTGAGAATGGCCAGAATAAGGACTGAGGGATCCTTATGTTAGCAACAAGAAGAAGGTCAGGGAAAGGATGGGGGAGGCAACCTAGTGATAGATGATGTGGAAAAAGCTGAAGTACACAATGCTTTTTTTGCCTTGGTCTTCCCAGACAAGGTCAGCTCCCAGACTGCTGCACTGGGCAGCACAGTATGGGGAGGAGGTGAGCAGTCCTCAGTGGTGAAAGAACAGGTTAAAGACTATTTAGAAAAGCTGGACATGCACAAGTCCATGGGTCTGGATCTAATGCATCCAAGGGTGCTGAGGGAGTTGGCTGATGAGATTGCAGAGCTATTGGCCATTATCTTTGAAGACTTGTGGCAATTGGAGGAAGGTCCCGGATGATTGGAAAAAGGCAGATATAGTGCCCATCTTTAAAAAAGGGAAGAAGGAGAATCTGGGGAAGAACAGACTGCTCAGCCTCACCTCAGTCTCCGGAAAAATCATGGAGTAGGTCCTCAAGGAATCCTTTTTGAAGCACTTGGAGGAGAGGAAGGTGATCAGGAACAGTCAACATGGATTAACCAAGGGCAAGTCATGCCTGACCAACCTGATTGCCTTCTATGATGAGACAACTGCCTCTGTGCATATGGGAAAAGCGGTGGACATGATATATCTTGACTTTAGCAAAGCTTTTGATATGGTCTCCCACAGTATTCTTGCCAGCAAGTTAAAAAAGTATGGATTGGATAAGTGGACTGTAAGGTGGATAGATAGCTAGCTAGATCATCAGTCTCAGCGGGTAATGATCAATGGTTTGATGTCTAGTTGCCAGCCGGTATCAAGTGGAGTGCCCTATGGGTCGGTCTTGGGGCTACTTTTGTTCAACATCTTCACTAATTATCTTGATGATGGGATGGATTGCACCCTCAGCAAGTTTGCAGATGACACTAAGCTGGTGGGAGAAGTAGATATGCTGGAGGGTAGGGATAGCGTCCAGAGTGACTTAGACAAATTGGAGGATTGGACCAAAAGAAATCTGATGAGGTTCAACAAGGACAAGAGCAGAGTCCTGCACTTAGGGCGGAAAAATCCCATGCACTGCTACAGGCTGGGGACTGACTGACTAAGCGGCAGTTCTGCAGAAAAAGACCTGGGGATAAAAGTGGACAAGAAGCTGGATATGAATCAACAGTGTGCCCTTGTTGCCCAGAAGACTAAAGGCATATTGGGCTGGATTAATAGGAGCACTGCCAGCAGATCAAGGGAAGTGATTATTCCCCTCTATTTGGCACTGGTGAGGCCACATTTGGAGTACTGTGTCCAGTTTTGGACCCCCACTGTAGAAAGGATGTGGACAAATTGGAAAGATTCCAGCAGAGGGCAACAAAAATGATTAGGGACCTGGGCTGACATTCCAAACCCATGAAAAAATACTTAGACATTAGAGTTGTTTTTGGCTTAATTGGTTTGCGAGTTGCTTCTTGGCTAGGTTTTCACTTGTTGTTTGTTTGGCTTATAGCTTGTTATAGCTTGTTGCTTTTTTTTTTTTGATTGGCTCCTGGCAAGCAGGGGCAAGGGTGGGCAAGCCAGGATAAGAGAGTCAGGGGTGCACATCAAGCCCACTACACTCCCAGACTGCATGCCGGGGGGATTTATTCACATAGAGTGTTGGGGTTCATAGGTATTGGCTTGTTTTGGCCATGCTTTGAAATGGGATTAGCTTGATTTTTGGTTTATTGTGAAAGTTGGGGTGCTGATTTACTGGGTGAATGTTGGCAACTGTGGGACTGGGGCGCATGACTTACGAGGAGAGGCTGCGAGAACTGGGCTTATTTAGTCTGCAGAAGAGAAGAGTGAGGGGGGATTTGACAGCAGCCTTCAGTTACCTGAAAGGGAGTTCCAAAGAGGATGAAGCTAGGCTGTTCTCAGTGGTGGCAGATGATAGAATAAGGAACAATGATCTCAAGTTGCAGTGGCGGAGGTCTAGGTTGGATATTAGGAAACATTATTTCACCAGGAGGGTGGTGAAGCACTGGAATTGCTTACATAGGGAGGTGGTGGAATCTCTTTCCTGAGAGGGTTTTAAGGACCACCTTGACAAAGCCCTGGCTGGGATGATTTAGTTGGGGTTGGTCCCGCTTTGATCAGAGGGTTGGACTAGATGACCTCTTGAGGTCTCTTCCAACTCTAATCTTCTATGATTCTATGATCTGCTCCCTTATGTCTAAGTTTAATCATTTTGCCTTCTGCCTCTGATCAGAAAAGTAGGATCTATGAACAAGAGCGAAGCACCTTCAAAGAGAATTGGGAGCAGAGATGTTGTGCAACTTCTGGATGGAAAGGGGGAGGGGTAAGTCTTTTGTTTAATTTATCTGCGATTATAATTCTGTACAGGATTCTACCTGTACATCTACCTTGATGTTTCTCAGGAGAGTATGAAAAATATGATAAGGTGACAAAAGTGAATCAGAGAATGGAATGGAGATCAGTCATAAGGGTCAAGAGATTTCAGAATACAAGAGTGCTGAAAGTGCTCTGGGGGAGGTTCCAACATTGCTGGGATATATCCAAGGCTATGGGACATTTCAAGGTGGAGGACTGTGACAACATCAAAATGGAGCCTGGGGTAGCTGAAGGTTTCTGAATTTGCTGTGGGAATCTGGAATAAGCAAGTAAGGCAGTGTAGAAAAAAAATCAAAGAAAGCATCACTGTGGATAAGGGAGGGAAGATGGTTCATTCAAAAAAGAACTGATGAAGAAACACTAGTGAAGTCTCCAGATTTAGAGCAAAAGATGAATCAAATGATTTTTGCCCTGAAGTCAACCTTGATATTATTAAAAATTATTGCTTAGCCTTACGAACCACTATCAATGTGCTCAGCACTACATGAAACACAGATAAAGACCACTGATGGAGGATTTTACAGACTAAGCTGTCCTGCAAACAGCTCCATACAAGCAGGCACCAGTGCTCATGGGGAGGCCCACTAACTCCAACAGAGCAGTGGTCAGGCACAGTAGCCCGTCCAGGAGTAAGAGCTTGCAAAATCAGGGCATAGGAGACAGAGAGAAGACATGATGCACTGCAATAATTGTAAGCCTTTAGGGTTGCATCTGAAGCCTGTTGAAGTCAATGGAAAAAACTCTCATTGACGTCAGTGGGCTTTAAATCAGGCCCTTAGATACCAATGTGACAGATTCCTTAGAAATATGGCAGAACGATACTGTAAATAGACAAATAGATAGGAACAGCACAATCCTGGGGGCCTAGGCAGCACCTGCTCATACTGCCCTGGGTTCTGTTAGTTTTCACTCGAGACTGAAGTCCTAGTTTTGGTTTATCTTGTCAGAATAGTTGAGCAATAATAAAACACAGGACTTTGCTTTCAGTTTCCATGATGCTCCAAGTGGAAAGTTGAAAACCTGCTGAAAGAGCATCACATGAGCCATTATTAATAAATTATGCATTGAGTCACTGATCACAGCCACTCTCAAGAAGAATTCTCAAAATAAAAAATGCATTCTTTATTATAGCTTTATTCATGCTTTTCTGCATCCCAGTGCTTAGACTTTCTATTTTAACATATTTTATTCATATTATTTAAATGCAGGCAGGGCTTTTATTCTCTGCTTTGTAAAGGGATTAAAAGATTGTTCCTCTCTCTATATATATTTGAAGCTCACTTGAGAAATGATTATTCATTGACACAGAAAGAAATTTGCTCTCCTCACCTCTACAGTCAGCTTATTTATAACTAGTATTTGTATGCCTAGGTTATATAAATGCAGCGCTTTGCCAAAAACATTAGCATGCAGCCTTTTCAGTCCTTGTATATAAGTTGCTCGTGAGAGTGCAAATCCCAGGTTTTAGCAGAAAATTGCATAAATCCAGTGGCCTGTTTGCCTTCTGTTCAATCATTTTTTTCTGGACTGTAAAGTGGAAAATGTAGGATTTATAGAAACCACATGCAAAGATTCATGTTTACTTCTGCCAGGGCTTGCTGTCACAGCAGTCTTTAAAGCAGATATGCAAGCCATGCAAAACTCAGTTGCTCCACTGGTTGTTCCTGACAAAGATATATAATCATGAAAAGTATGCTTTTGTATTATAAAATGTTCTGATAACTTAAAGCAATTCAAGACTTCTTTTATTTCCTAGTAGGATAGTCCTATTGAAATGGGTCATGTTATCTTTATGGAGACCTGCGGTAAGGAAGATCTCCTCAATTAAAAAGGACATAGAAAAGTTTAGAATAAATTTTAAGATAGGTCTAATTGGGTGCTAATCTGGGAGTCTGGCCCATTCTGATATTTTCTCTTGCTTTAACCCGGTGTTTATGCACCAAAACAATTTAGAAATAAAATCAGTATTTATATAGGATTTCTATGTATGCATTGTTACGGTCATGGGTATAATCAGTTCAGACTATGCCATATTGATTCTTAATGCGGAACAAAGAACAGAACATTTCAAATGAATGAAAAAGCCAGGCATAACCATAATAGTTAATCTTGTTTTCCGAAAGTGTTCAGTTAGTTGCAGGGTTAACAGACACATGTGATTTTCTTTCATGTGGTAATATTGCACAAAAAACTCAAACCCCACCTGTTCTGTAATGTATTTCCATAGGTATTCTACTGCACTGGCTGTGCCTTTAGGCCGCAAGCTCTTTTAGACAGATTCTTATTTGTACAGCACATTTTAGCTGTTATACAAGTGTGTGTGCATCCACTATATGATATGGCTGCCACATTTTGCAGTTTAGGCAAATTGAGACACAGAGGTTAAAGCCAAAAATTTCAAAGTTGGGTGCTTAAAATTGGGGACCTAAATAAATGTCCTGATTTTCAGACATGCTGAGAACAGATAGCTCCCACAGAGTTCAATGAGGTTTCCCAGACTGTCGGGAGAAAATTTGATCCCTTTACTATTTATATTAAAGTATTTTTTTTTTTTTTTTAGCAAAGAGTCCTATGGCACCTTATAGACTAACAGACGTATTGGAGCATGAGCTTTCGTGGGTGAATACCCACTTCGTCGGATGCAACAAAGTGTTTTTTGTGGTTGGTCAGTTTTTTTGGGTTTTTTTTGCAGGGGCAGAGGGGTTAACAAAAAGAGATTGAGGCTGCCCATCACAGATGGCTGAGGAAGATATTACTCATTTCATGGAAAGACAAAACAAATGGGAGAGGAAGGGATCTGACAAAGCCAGGCATTAGGAAATATCAAAGAAAGAAGACTCAGGTGGTTGGAACATACACACTGTACAGAATATGGGAGACATGCTAAGCAAGCATTGAATTGAGTACCCTAGGGAGGAAAGGAAAAGCCAGGAAGGTCAAGGAAGAACTAGCAGAAGACAATGATAGCGGGTCTTGAATACACTGGCATCACTTGAGAAGAAGTACCACAGCCAGCAAGTGACCGTAATAAATGGAGGAACTGTTCTATCTGATGTGTCAGTGTTAAAAGGTAAGGTCTAAGGTAAGGATTACAGTAGCACCTAGAAGCCTGAACTGGGAACAGGGCCCCATTGTGCTAGGTACTGTATATAGAGTTAGCAAGAGAGAGTCCGCGACCTAAGGAGTGTACAGTATATATAGACCAAGAGATTAAGAGCATACCTAAACAAGGACCTATCATCATCTGCCACTACATATTTGTCTGAATACCACCTTGCGGCAGTGACTACAACAGCTTAATTGTTTGTTGTAAAGGGAAAGGTTTCTTATACCAGTATTAAATCTGTTGATTTTGATACTACAGCATGTGCCCATTTTTTTCATAGATGTTAATTTTATAGTATAGGAAAGGGTAAACTAATTTACCATTCATTATTTAATATATCTCAGTCATTTCAGCTCTTTGAACCTCTCGTCATATAGGAGGTTTTTCATTCCTTTAACCCTTCGGTTCTCTCTCCCTGGACACTGTACATTTATGTCATATGCTTTTGGGGATAGGATGACCAAACACAAAGACTATTCTAGATGAGGGCATGCCATCAATAATATGCTATTTTTTAGTATTATTCTCTTTCCCTTTCTCAACACCTTTTCTTTTTTATTGTCAACAGCTGGACGGTGTACTCAACAGAATGGGAGAATCGTATAAAGTGATGGTACGTTAGATATATATGAGGTTATATATAAAGATGTTGAGGCTATATCAGATGATGTTGCCATTTATTATTTATATTACGCTAGTGCCTAGATACCAACTGAGAATTGAGTCCTGTTATGCTACGCATGAGCAGAGCAAGAAACATTCCCTGACCCAGTAAGCTTATAGTCTAAACAAATAAGGCAGAAAAAGGGAGGGGACAGGGATATAAACACATGAAGGGTGATGATTTACAAGTGTTGTGTTGGTGTCACATTTGGGGGAGGGCAAAATGAAAAGGAAGGATGGGGCTGGAGGGTTTTGTTTTTATTTCATTCTTTGGGTGGGTTTTTCCAGCTAGAAAGTGCCAAATTTTCTTTATCTCTTTGCTTAGTTACATTTTAGTCATTTGGAAATTTTTGCTTTTCCAGAGGAAGTTTCTACTCATATGATCTAAGACTTTTAGATAAAAGTCGTAAGAGTACTGGCAGGACTTAAAAGTGCTAGAGCAGGAATGGTAGGATGTTCACTTCTAACAGATGGATCCTGTCCCATATTGATAGGGGAAGGTCTTGCCATTTGCCAACATCCAGATGCAGTTTTGAAGTATGGGAACTTAGTTGTCTATGGGTCTGATTGTGCTTCTGTATGGGTGACACCCATTGTAATACCATGGAAGTGCTACAGGATAGAACTCCATCACTAATCTCATTTGCATGTCATCCCATGGCTTTGCTATGGGATGCATTAATTATTTTTTTCCATTTAACTAGTTTTCATGGAGTTTAATATGACTAGATGCAAAACCCACAAATATAGAACTCTCAATTTTTTTGATAGACTAGGATCAGAGCCAAATAAAAATGAGAGAAGGGCATAGATCCTCATACCCTCAGAGTATTTAGATCGGCTATTTCTGATACAATGCCATTATTATTATTGACATTCATATACAATACCATGAGATTAAAATATACATTATCTTTGCCCCAACTGAATTACAATCTAAATTAGACATAGAATATGAAAATGGGAAAAGGATAAAGAACTTCTGAAATTACTTCTGATGATTAGTTTTCCGCTTTTAGTGCTTCTAGTAGATGACTTTAGATTGAAAATAGCTAGGGTTGTATTGAACATAAAAGAGAAATGTAAGATAGAAATTATGAATAAGTATAACCACACAGCAAACAAAGCTAAAAATACCAGGACATATTAGACATGTATAATTCATGAGAATGGTGCTTCTTGGCATTTCATAAACTTTAGAAAATTATATTAAAAAGGGAGACAGTTCAGAGTTCAGGCCTTCTGCTGACAACTCATTTTGGAGTGTAGCACCTGGTTTGATTTCTGGAAACGAGTGCATTTACATGGAAGAGCGGGTAGGAGAGTGGACTGTGTTATAAGAGCTGAGCTGTATTCTTGGCTGTGTGACCTTCTGCAAATCATCGTGATGCTCCCCAGGGAAGCACCCTCATCACCACCTGCCCTTAGCATGAGGGAGTCTTGTCTGTTCCTGCTGTGGATCAGTTCTCTGAAACCAGCAGCCTCTGGCAACACAAACACTGCATTCCAGATCCCAGCAGACCCCACTCTCTGTACAGGTTAGCAATAGTTACACACCAACCCACAAGTCCTCAGAGAAATTCCCATAGTGTCCAGCCCCTTATGCACTGGACACTCACAGAATCACCAGGTCTGCCATCCCCAAGGAACAGTACAGACCAACTTGTAAGATTCAACTCAGGATCTCCACTTTAAGACCACAGCACTGAGATATATTTAGGGTGAAAACAAGAATAAGTTTATTATCAAAGAACAGAGATTTCAAGTGATAGTGAGTGAGAATATTGGAAACGAATGGTTATATGTAAAAACAAAATCATAACACTTTCCAGAGACTAAACTTAACTAACAGGGCTAACCTCCTATCTAAAGAAGCTTATCTCACCCAAAGTGCTCTCCAAGTCTGATTGAGATCTCCCTTTCATGAAGAAAATGCACTCTCTGTTTACTTCCTAGGTGAAGGATGATAGGGTATCTACTTTGTCCACCAAATTTAGTAGAGCAAACTTTGATGGGCACTCAAGATACAGTCCCCGCTCTCCTACTCCTGCTGTTTGCCTCTTCCTGTCACTTTTCTCCCTTTCACATTTTCACAATGCTCCATTAACATTCAGTTCAGATTGGTCATATTAGACCCATCGCAAACTATATAATACTTTATTTACATATAAACAGCCAATTAGACAAACATTGCTTGTCTGACAGGAAATCTGTTTTCCACATTTGCTGATGACCAGTCCCTAGAGACAAACCTTATTATTTCAGTTTATATGCATAACTCCTTACACAACATCTGTGCATGTGTTTCACAGTGATACTGATGACCAGTTTGACACCAGCTGTCATTTGAACAGGGGCGGCTCCAGGCACCAGCACGCCAAGCGCATGCCTGGGGCAGCAAGCCATGGGGGGCGCTCTGCCGGTCGCTGCGAGGGCGGCAGGCAGGTTGCCTTCGGCGGCATGCCTGTGGAGGGTTCGCTTGTTCCGCAGCTTTGGTGGACCTCCCGCAGGCATGCCGCCAAGTCCGTGGGACCAGGGACCTCCCGCAGGCAAGCCACCGAAGGCAGCCTGCCTGCATGCTTGGGACAGCAAAATAACTAGAGCCGTCTCTGCATTTGAGACCTCAAAAGACACTCTTTGGTGAATTAGAATGTATACACCAGACTCACAACATCTCTGTAATCCTGTTCCACCCCCTTGCCAGTTGACAGCAAGAGTTTCTTGTGGCACAGTCACTTAATCTCACTGTACCTAAGCTTCCATATCTGTAAAAATGGGGATAATAATGCTTATTTGCCCATCTTTAAATGCTTTGAGATCCACAGCTGAGCTGTCCTAAGTAATGTTATTGTTATGTCACACCCTTCAAAGACAAATGGATAACAAAACATCTGATCCTAGTAACTGCCAAGAAAAGCCCATCTTATCTGAAGACATGACATTTCCTAAAGGAGCTATTATGCAATTACATAACTTTAGAAAAATATCACCTCTGAAACATGATATTATTGGAAGTAATGCTACAGCATTAGTCAATCAGCAACAGCAGATATGTCACTTTGAATAGTACTGGTTCTGCCATGGCACTTGCTCTTGTGTTGCAATTCAAAACAAAGGCAAGTGTAGAAAGTTGAGTAGTGGGAGTGATAGTAGTGATTCCTGTCCATGCGGTAAGAATAGTGCTATGTTTTCTTTCTATACAAATTTGAACTTGACAGGAGGAATGGATTATTGACATGACACAATTAAGCACTGAAAATAAGCACTTATTAAAGCTGCACTAAAAGAATTCGGAGCTTCCGCGGGTGGGTTAGTTTATGAAACTTCAGAGAAGGGGATAATAAATCTTAAGTATATCTTGTTTAATTTGGCTATTTAAAATTGCTAACGCTTTCTAACATGGCTCCTTTTATAGGCATCACATTGTAGAGCTGAATTATTCTTTTACTAGCCTGGGATTTTCTCAACATGGGAAATATTTTGGATCAGATTCCATGTCCCCAAACTACTTGTTGGTTTCTAAACCCTGCTGCACAAGGATAGATTAGATAACCCAGCAACAATCTTTTCCATTGCAAATGATTCCCTCGCTTCATACACTATGGGCAATGTATAAAAAGAACCTTCTGGCATATCTGACCATGTATGAAATGTAATTATTCTGGTTATAATGTGTGGCATACAGTATCTGTGCCAATAGTCCCTGTAATTAGATGACTTATTGGATTGCAATTATGAAAAATCATTGACTTAATTCAAAGAAAAACATATGTGACCTTGAAAGACCTCAAAATATATCCAGTCACCAAAAGGCATCATTGTGCTAAAGAGCTGTTAAAATGACATCAAGAGCTATGCACACAGCCTGGGTAAAGTAGAAGGGGTGTGTAAATGATCCTTTTGGGCCTCTTACCCCAATCCTGGAGCTGTTTTTTTGCTGACCCAATACTCTAGACAGATTTGAGCAACTTTATGGATGATCTAAGCTACACCAGTAGCCAATGGCCCCAACGGGGTATTCAGTCAGTCAAGGCTAACTGGGGCATAGGGATGTCCTGAACATGCCCCTTTACCCCGGGCCATGCTGCCTATGCTGAGGTGGGAATTAAAAATGAGGGATAGTATAGGAGCCAATGCAGCAGCTCTTGCCACCCCAGGATACTCTAGTGTAGCGTGGGAGGGTGAGGATGAGAGGGAGATAATCCACTTGCCATCTACCAGCCTTAGGGGAGTTTTATGCAGTGGAACCCTTACATAGCTGTTCTATTGGACCTGAGAATCAGGACCCAGGTCAGATGATGCTTATTTTATAACATAGTCATGGGAAGATATCTTTAACATGGAAAAGATAATATCCAACCATATACTGCACCAACATGGGGGAAGCCTGCCAAGTGACCGGAGGTAGTTCAATACCTATACCATTGATTCTTTTCCCCATATACTGGCCCATAAGTGCTGTGAGTACTCAGCATCTCTGAAAAATCAGGCTGCTCAAGGTTTGATCTAAAGCCCATTTCAGTCAATAAGAATCTTTTCATTGACTTCAATGAGCCTTGAATCAGATCCTTAGTTAAGCACAAAAATGAAGATTACAGTATGTAACTTTAGAGACCTAATTTGAACATTTTGGAAATCCCAGTGATTCTGAACTTATATTCTTCTTCATTAACTTTGAAATATTCTTCTAACAAATTCATACTAGAAAATTCTAGGTTAGGAATTAAAGATAAGCAAAAAAGGTAGAAATAAGATATGAATTACACTTACATGGTGCATTTATTTTGCACAAATACAAAATGCATTAATGTACAGCTTGATGCAACCTTAAAAAAAGTATAGGCAGAGACACCAATTCAACATATGGTGCAGCATTTTAAACACAAGGAACAAAAACAGAACTGGAAATAATAGGGGGGAAAATACCACTACAGATAACCACAGTGAGATCTCTGGCTAAAAATAATAACCTAACTTAAAGCCTTGCTGGCCAGAGATGACTGACAAAATTATAAAGAGGCTTTTTATACACTATGTGACAGTGGTTTTTTGGATCCAGTTCATTCTTATTTATGTCAGAGTTTTTAAGGAGAGTGAGCCTAAACCAGCGTCTATAGATATCAATGGAAAGATTCATTGGTTTTGGGTCAGACTTTATGTGTACATTGTGTTCTCAACTGCATAATGTTGGAATAAAAAAAATTATTTTGAAGTACAATAGGCCCAATATTAGAGCTGGGCAAAGTTAGATTTTGGCAGAACCTTCTTTAATGGGAAAAAATGAAGATTTGCTGATACCAAAACATTTCATGAACTCATGTTGGTTTTACTGAATTGAATCAAAGCCAAAAAAATTCTGAAAAGTTGATATATTTCATTTTGATATTTTTGAAATGAAAGATTTTGATTTTTCAAGTCAAAACAACTTGGTTTAAAAATTGCCTTAAATTGTATTTGTTAAGAATGAAAAAAAGAAAAAACAAACACAACAGAACAAAACGGAAACTCTGCCTGAAATCAAAGCAAACCATTTCATTTCAGGTTGGATGAAACAACATGATTTTTTAGTATTTGATTTGCTAAAAACTTTGAAATATTTCATTTTCAAGTTGACCCAAAACAATTTTTTTCAGAATTATTCACTTCTGGCCCTCTATGTATACATCACCTTGTTCTATTCCTTCCTTAACATTTTTCAGCAACTTAGTACTGCATCCATTATTTGTGCATCTTTACTTCATCATTACCCTTACAAATGGAGTCCTTGCTTTGCAGTATAATTTCTTCTTTTTTTTTTTAGGAATTTATTCTTACATCTACTCTTCAGGATAAGCCTAAAAGTTTTATGCTACCTCCATTTCTTGGGTAGTGAGGTAGGAAGGATAATCTGGTGTTTGTTGCACTGGGCTAGGAGTCAGGAGAGCATTCAGTTCTGGCTCTGCCATAGGCTCCCTGAGACACCTTGAGCAAGTCACTCAGAGTCTCAATTCCTTTTCAGAAAAGTACGGATAATACTTTCTTTCAACAACCCTTTGTCTCTCTTGTGTATTTAGATTGCAAGTACTTCAGGGCAGGGATTATGTCTCTTATTATGCGAGACAGTACACCACCTTTCACAATGGGGCCCCAGTTTCAGTGGGAACTTTAAGGTTTACGATGATGGTTAGACTTGTTTTATATGTACACATTTTTATAACAGTCAAATGTATTTTAAGAAATATGATTTCTTCAATTTAAATAAGAAAAATGTTGGTACATATAATTACAATATGTGCAATATTTAGCACTTATATTGATTTTGACATGTATAATATATTGTAACACTGGTTCATCAGAGAGCTGACAAAGTGATTTTTCATGCTACCTTTGTTAAATTTGATACATGCACATAATAACTTTTATCTGAATGTGAAATTACATGGATTTCTGCAATAAGATGGGTATAGTGATTATATTCACACATGACCATGAGAAGCTTACTCTTATATTTCTTCACTTATGGCAAAGCTTATTTTCATATACCCATTAATCACGTTATATCTGTGATCATTCATTCTCCTCTGTTAGAATGAATTCCTGGGAACTTGTGTGCAGTCACTTTGTCTAACTGAAATTACAGCAAGGAGCCTCTACTTACACCACAGAAAGAAACACCTTATGAATGAGATATTGAAGTATGTTTAATGTTGGCCTAACACTGTACCATTAACTCAGTGTGAGCAGAGTTAGGTCAGTGCTGGGCACTTTTGAAAATTTTGCACTCCATGATTTAAGGCCTGGTCTACACACAGATTTTGTACTGCTACAACTATTTTGGTGAGAGGTATGATTTTTTTTTTAGTGTAATAGTTATACACTAAAAATGATGATGTGACACTTAGTGTAGATGCAATCATACCAATATTAAAGTGCTTAGCTCATTCCCCTTTTTATATGGAAGGGAAGGGGAATAAGCTATGTTGGCATAAGCACTTTATATCAGTGGTTCTCAAAGTCGGTCCACCGCTCGTTTGGGGACTGGGCCACTCCCTGGTGGACTAGACCAGTTTGTTTACCTGCCGCATCTGCAGGTTTGGCCGATTGCAGCTTCCACTGGCAGCGGTTCACTGCTCAGGCCAATGCGGGCTGTGGGAAGCGGTGCGGGCCGAGGGATGTGCTAGTCGCCCTTTCCAAAGCTCCTATTGGCCTCGAGCGGTGAAACGCGGCCAGTGGGAGCCACGATCGGCCGAACCTGCGGACGCAACAGGTAAACAACCCAGCCCGACCCACCAGAGGCTCTCCCCAAACAAGCGCCTTACCGGCTTTGAGAACCACTACTTTACATTAGAATAACTATGTCCACACTAGCAGTGATGTACCGCTGTACTGGTATAAGATGATACAATGTTTGTGTTTAGACAAGACCTTAGTTTAGAGAAACACTATGGCACATTTTGCTGATGAGTCTACATGTCCTCTCCTTCATGTTTGTTTCTTAATTTTATCCCCTCTCCCTTCTCCTATTTGTTTAACTTTTCTTCCTTTATGTCTCCTTTAGGTGGAGCCAGGCACAGCTAAAAAGAGAACACAATCGTGTGCATTGAGCAGAGGGTGGGGAAGATTCTTATCATCAAATAACTCAACCACTCTTCTTGTTACCCAAAGCTAAAATAATAAATAACTAAAGAAATCAATCCAAAGGTGATCAAAATATACTTCGAGGCCTCTTGCTATCCTTCTGCTACACGTTAGCGTGTTTTATATTAGCACTCTGTGCCATTATAAGGAAGTCTAATGCAAAATATGGATGTAACAGAGCATGATACTCACTGTACAGTAATTAAGATGACATATTAAGCCAAGCAAGTTTTAAAAGATACTGTTTAATTACACTTAACTGACAATGTCCTTTTATTTGAAAGAGAGAGAGACTAAAATAAGCTTTTTGCTTATTGCTGGCTCTAATCAAACCTTTGGTGCAAGAGAGCCTAGAGTTTCTGTTAATTGTCACAAGTGAATTCAGCATTAACATTTCGCGTTAGGAGGAAATCCCAACTCTCAGCACAATACAGCCTATCATATATTGTATATTCAAATATTATTAGAGAGAACCAGAAAATATATGCCAGCCTTATGCTGATCTACAAAGGTCAAAGAAATGGGTTTGCAGGGAGATAGAAAAAAATAAATGTTTCATAGCATAAGCAGCCACCAAATTATAAGCGAAACACAAAACACCTCTGGATAAACACTTCTTAGTGTCTTCTTATTACTCTTAATTCTTCTTTGTCTATTGTAGCCACCTATTGTCTTTTGTCTTCTACTTAGATTGCAAGCTCTTCAGGGCTGGGAGTACCTTTTTGTTTTGTGTCCAGCACAATGGGACCCATTACTGTAACCTCTGTGTGCTACCACAATTCAAATAATCAATCAATAAAACTATTAAAGGAGAAACTGACCCCACAGCCATATAATCAAGAGGTGCATCGGGGCTGTGGGCCCAATTATGCTTTCATTGAGGTCAAGGAGAGTTTTGCCATTGATTTTAAATGGGAGCAAAATCATACTTCAGTGTTAGTATAAATGTAGAGACTCCGCACTTCTCAAATAGGGCAAACACTTGTCTTTTTTTTTAATTGGTCTGTTGAAATGATGCAGACAGACGTGGTTAATGGCTGTTGGAGTTACTATATAAGGCTATCTGCATCACCAGAAGACTGAGGAACAGCCCAGACTAAGAAAGTATATGTTAAAAAGATTATAGTTTAAAATAAAGAACCTGGAAACCATGAAAACAAATATATCATTCAGTAAGAAATGATCCTACCATCTTTATCAGTGATCCCACCATCTTTATGCCATAATAACATAATAAATGAATAGTTGTTTGCATAGCTTTTGTTGTCTTGCTCATTCTGACAGAGTTTTCGTAAAGCGTCATGTCAGCAACCAAAAACACAGGGGAAATAACCTTAGGAAATCAGTGAAGCAGAACTGAGAGGGGTGAAGGAGTCAGTTAAAAAATGAATGATGAGCTCCATTGCTTGAAAAAAGTATTGATGAAGAGACTTCACGTTGCACCTTTTATTGCACTTTTAAAAAATAAAGTGTTGTCCCATCCTCATATAGATATTTCATTGTAACAGTGGACCAAATTCTATTCCCCATGGGTAATTGGTGTGCAGTCTGGGGAACTCCTTGGAGGCAAAGTATTCTCTCCCTAGGGCACAGTGGAAAAGCAGAGTAACTGTGCTGTTGCTACTCCACCCTAAAGAGCATTGTAGGCTCTGTGGCCTAAAACCCCATTCCATGGATGTGGAAAGGTTGGTAGGTTTGAATTCACTCCCCCAGCTTGCTCCTGCCTAGTACCCAAATGATCCTGTATGAGATAGTATTTAGGAAATCTCCACCTCTCCCTACACAGCATCACAAAATTCTGCTTTCACACAGCAGAGTTGCATGAGTTCCACTCTGTGCAGGATCTTCTGAACACATGAAGTAGGGGGCAGAATTATCGCCTAGGTACATAAAAATAGAGTAAAGGAGGGTAACCTTTGTGTGTCCTTACTCATTGCTCTCCGAAACAAGAATTAAACATCTGCAATAGCCAAACCTTTGTTGCCTACTCAGAATCTGGGACAAGTGTTTTAAATCAAGCTAAAGCCTGGGATTTTGAAGAGCTGCAGCATAAACCAATAGCATTTTTATGGGTGGTCCCATATGCACTGGCAATTCAGGACTGTCAGGCACTGCATCTACACTGGCCAGGTGGAAATGTGTCAGGGACTGCCGTGTCATAATAAATAGGTTTTAATGATGTAGATGGACCATAAAGATATTGTAATGTGGAAAATAAAACAATACTATCTTTTGCACAGATCAATAATCACACTGTATATAATTAAATGTGGCTCATTGAACAGCACTCTAATGCTCTATATACCCTGCTTAAGGAAACAGGCAGTTAACTGAAGGTCAGAATGCTCATATAACTGTCTTAGTAAAAGCAGATAAAATCAAAAACCAAGCTGTTAGTTATTTAAGATAGGAAACTATGAGGGACATTGTATAATGTGTTTAGCTGTCAAATGAAGCATTCCAGGAGCACATTCAGTACCTACAAGATTCAAAGCATTGATATCACATTTGTTCTTTACTGATTATAACAAAAGACCTTGTCTCCCTTTATAATTTTTGCTTATAATTTCTGTTTATATTCTTCCTTTTGAGATCCAAGATACTAACACGTCTCTCCTGGATGAAGGGTATTTGTACTTTATACTGTCTGACGGGAGTGAGGGGGAGGGAACGAGAGAGGATTTGAAACCAAGGAAAATTCTGTGCCTCTCATGAAAGGCTGGTTCCTTGCCAGTGAAATGGACTATATCACCATGTAATGGGGGGGGTCCTAACCACTCCAGCCGCCTCCTTGTGGCCTGTATGGGAATGGGCTCTGGTAGCCTGTGCACCCTGCTCTGGTGGTCCTCCAACCATCATCTCTTCTGTTCCACATCCATTCCAAGACCATGGCGTCCTCTTCCCCAGTGGCGGGGCAGGGGACGGGGGGAGCTGTAGAAGGCCATTGCCTGCTGCACCTTCTCTGACTCCTCAGTAGATTTCCCTGGGTCACTTCTGTGTGGCCCCAGCACCCTCTTTGCCCTTGCCTCATGGCCTCAGCCTGCCAATCCCTGCAGCCTGCCAGGAGCTGCCTTTAGCTCCCCAGGTCTCTACTTGCAGCACTGTTCTGTCCAGACTGCTAGCTACCTTCGGCCTACAAGACAGCCAGTTTTAGTCCCTCCTCGAGCTCCAGGAAGTGACTGAAATGGATCTGCCCTGCAGGTCTTCTTAGAGGGGCCTGCCAGGCCCTGACTGGCTGCTCCCCTCAGTCCTCCTCTGATTGGCTGCCTCCTGCTCAGCCTACCTAGGGCTCTGTTAATTCCTTAGAGCCCAGTCTGAGGCAGGCACCCCATCATACACCTCTCCTCATAAAACTCTGTTGGAGAAGAGGGAAGGTAGTCCATGTGTATCCCACTGTCCTGGCCCCTCCCCTGTATAGCTAGATCCCCATGACCTCAGAATGCCATCTGAAGGAGGGAGAGGAAATTGCTGGCCAGAGCAGTTAAATTCAGCGCGGTTAAGGAATTTCTCTTGGTACATGGATCATGTGATCATAGAATCATAGAAGCGTAGGACAGGAAGGGACCTCAATAGGTCATCTAGTTTGGACTCCTGCACTCAAGGAAGGACTAAGTAATAACTAGACTATTCCTGACAGGTGTTTGTCTAACTTGTTCTTCAAAACCTCCAGTGACAGAGATTCTGCAATCTCCCTGGGCAATTTGTTCCAGTGCTTAACGACCCTAACAGTTAGGAAGTTTTTCCTAATATCCAAACTAGACCTCCCTTGCTGCAATTTAAACCCATTGCTTCTTGTATTTGGGAAACTCCATCTGAAATAAGATTTATGCATATAATTTTCTATTAATGAAATGACAGACTTTATATGAGCTTGTATTGTCCAAGAGGGTTTTGGGATGCACATTTCTGAAGAAAAGTCTGTGAATGCAAGTTTGCTGGTGTCCCTCTGAAATGCAATTCATGAATGGCTGGCTATAGCACTCATACAATATAACTGGAGTGAGTTACATGCTGAAGGCTGTGTGCGAGCAGACCAGGAATGGTAGCTCTCACAGTGAAGCAGTGTAAGTAGCACCCCAAGTTGGAGAATTGAGGGGTCACAGCTGTCCATCAGTCCAGATCATATCCTTGGTATTATCACACAAGCCTAACTTTTTCAACCTTACCTCATAAGTCATGTATTCTGGACCTTTAATTGTTGTTGCTCTTCTCTGGACTTTCTCCAATTTGTTGATGTCTTTTCTGAAAGGTGGCACCCAGAACTACGCATAATACTCCATTTGAGGCCTTATGAACATGGAGTAGAGTGGAAGAATTATTTCTTGTGTCTTGCTTACACCACTCCTGCTGATACAGCCCAGAATACTCTTTGCTTTTTATGCAACAGTGTTGTTATATTTAGCTTGTGATCCACAGTAACCCCCAAGATCCCTTTCCTCAGTGTTCATTCCTAGGCAGTCATTTCTTATTTTGTATGTGTGTAACTGATTGTTCCTTCCTAAGTTGAATACTTTACATTTGTCCTTATTGAATTTCATTTTATTTACTTCAGACCATTTCTCCAGTTTGTCAAGATCATTTTGAATTTTAATCCTATCCTCCTCAGTACTTGCAACCTCTCCCAGCTTGGTATTGTCCGCAAACTTTATAAGTGTACTCTCTATGCCATTATTTAAATAATTTATGAAGATATTGAACAGAACCCAAACCAGGACCAATCCCTGTGGACCTCACTTGACATGTCCTTCCATTTTGATTGTGGACCACTGATAACTAGTCTCTAGGAATAGTTTTCCAACCAGTTATGCATCCACCTTATGGTAGCTCCGACTAGGCTATATTTCCCTAATTTGTTTATGAGGTCATGCGAGACAATATCAAAAGTCTTATTAAAGTCAAGATATACCACATTTACTGTTTCCTCCCATCTACAAGACTTGTTACCTTGTCAAAGAAAGCTATTAGGTTGGTTTGATACATTTTTTCTTGACAAATCCGTGTTGACTGTTACTTATCTTTTTATCTTCTAGGTGTTTGCAAATTAATTGCTTGATTATTTGCTCCATTATCTTTCCGGGTACTGAAGTTAAGATGAGTGTTATGTAATTTCCATATTATCTTTATTCCCCTTTTTATAGATTGGAATTATATTTGCCCTTTTCTAGTCCTCTGGAATGTCTCCAGTCACCCATGAGCTTTTTAAAGATAATTGCAAATGGCTCCTATATCTCCTTGGTCATCTTCTTGAATATTCAAGGATGTATTTCATCAGGCCCTGCTGACTTGAAGACATACAGCCTGCCTAAGTACTTCTTAACTTGTTCTGACTGGATCCTATGAATGGCAGCAGAGCAAAGGGAGCAGCAGCAGTACCACAAGAGGAAGCAGAGAGGAGAACTTTTTTATAAATTTTATTTTAGGTGTCCCTAGCCTTTGTAAGCGTATCACATACCTAACACCATATACAAGAAAAAACAACTCAACTCAATGCATTCTGTCAGCAAATTGGACTGAAAATCAACCACAATAACACAGATATCATGACCTTTAATATTGCCTCACCATCACCGGTACGGATAGAGCATTATGTTCTCACCAATGTAGAAACATTCACATACTTGGGCAGCATCATCAGCCAGGATGGTGGAACAAGCCAGGACATCTGGAACAAAATCAGCAAAGCCAGAAACACCTGCAGGAGCTTAAATACAATCTGGAAATCATCAAAATACAACACCAAAACCAAACTCAAGATTTATCAGAGCTGCGTACTTTCAACACTACTTTATAGTGCAGAATGCTGGGCAATGAGAAAGTACGACATGTCCAAACTGTCTTAATTCCATATAACCTGCCTCAGAAGAATCCTCTGTATCTTTTGGCCCAGAACAATCTCAAACCAAGATCTATTGACACAGTGCAGCCAAGAGGATCTGAGCACAATCATTGCCAGGAAGTGTTGGAGATGGATCGGTCATGTGTTTCAGATGAAAACTCATTCCATCACCAGAGTAGCAATAAAATGGACACCTGAAGGCAAGTGAAAATGAGGCCACCTGAAAACAACATGACGAAGAGTTGTGGAAGCCGAGCTGAAAAACCCGGGGCACAGCTAGGGAACCACTGAAAGACTTGTCAAAAACAGACAGGAGTGGAGGAGCTTTGTCACTGCCCTAAACGCCAGAGGCGTAATAGGAACATGATGATGATGATGATAGCCTTTGTAAGATAATCATGGCACTAATGACAGATGCAGGCAGCACTGAGTGGTGACATGGACACATGAGAATAAGATGGACAGCTGTGTACCATCAGGTGGGCAGCAGACATTCAGCACACATATGGGGTAGCAAAAATGCAGGGGGGAAGAAAGGAGAGCTGATATTTTTCCTTAAGGAAGCATTCAAAATGTCAGGAGAATAACTGCAAAACAGGCAAATCATACATCATATGACTGAGACCCTATATCAGCCAACAGATGCTGGATTGGATGCTCTGATGAATGGCTTGATTCTGCAGCTCTTACTCATGTGATCTCAATGGTCTGTATATATGAATAAGGACCTTTATGTGAGTGAGGGATTTCAAGATCAGAACTAAGATGTGGAAATCTCCCTCTTGCTGCTAACCTCATTTGAGCGAGTGCTCTCATGAGTACCTGTCAGCTGACTAGTCCCTAATTGATTTGCAGGGACAGTGGTTTCATTGGACTTGATCAGTTTTGTGTTATTTAGCAAATTTACTATGTGATTAGCATATCCCTATTAAGCAATCTTCTTTCTTCTCCTCTTTGTGGTTTCAAAACACTCCCTTGTGTTTGCCATTGCATTTTGAAACTGCAGGTAGAAACACCTGAGGAATGTGAGTTATCCTACCAGAGAGAATGCATTTCTGATGTACCATGTAAACCTGTGCCACACATTGTACTAGTACAAGCGAAGCAAAAAATATATTCCTAGGATGTGTTTCTGTAAAGTAAAATCCTCTTCTGAGAATGGTGTAGGATAAAATGGCTTATGGTAAAAAATCTTTGCAATTAGCAAAGAAATTGTGTGTACTTGCAGTTAATAAACCACTGCCATACTTGAAACACCACAAGAAACACACACTAGGACAAATTTGTTTCAGTGAAGTTATATAATAATAATAAATTTACCTAGATTTAATGACTGATAAATGTCAGCATGATACTTTATATTATTGATGTAATAGCAGACATTCTATCTGTTGTAAATAAAAGACATATTGTACTGTATGAAGCCTTTGTAGACCCTTATATTTGGAAATATCAAATAAAGGACTTTTATAGTGAAAATGGAGCCATTCCAAAGAGCCTCATATTTTCCTTTACAAATACTGGGACTTCCTGCATATTCTAATTTAGTTGTTTAGAAATACACTCATCCATTTGCAGGATATTCCTTTTACAGAGAGACAGCCACTGCTAGTTTTTTTTTTTTTAAGTTTGGACTGTAAGGATTCACATTTGGTGTAATTAAAATTAATCTACAAGACTCTACTTAGCTGTGGGCATAGTAAACATTGTATTAATAAAGAAAGACGTTAGAACAATATCACAATGTTGACCTTCACAATCCATCAGTGATTTCAGAGGAAGGGATTTCCCCCTCCTGCTATTAGTTTAATTAAAAACAAATACAAACTATATATTAGTCCCGGAGGGAATGAAATAGACCTGCTCGTTCAAAGTGTGCTCTAACTTGAGTGGCCCAGATTATCCCCTCTGGTAAACGTGTTATCCCCACACTCAGCAACCTCTCTGCATAATCCCACTGGGAGAGCTGCGTTTGCACCCATGGAAAAGGCTAAGGAGATCTCTCCGCCAAACACAGTGAATCGCTGAAGTCTGCAGAAGGCCTTTTACTTCTGCCCATCCCAATGCAGCACCAGCAATTAGTGTTTCCCTCTGGCTACAGCAGCCCTCAAAATTCCTAGAGGGGAGCTATGTGGAAAACATAGAAGAGCTGTAGAGAGAAAGGAAGCTCTATGATCAGGGCCCTAAAGTGGAACTCTGAAGACACAGGTTCAACTCTCTGCCCTGCCACAGACGTCCTGGGTAATGTTAGTCAAGTCAGTCTTCATGCCTCAGTTCCCCATTTGTAAAAGGAGGATAATAGAATTTCACTACCGCATAGAGCAGGTGTGAGCATAAAGATTATGAGGGAGTAAGACACTCTGGTAATGGAGGCCTATGACAGGCAACTGTCCCTCAGGATGCTCCTTTGAGCTGGTGTGGCCATGCAGGTGCTCTGCCCTCAATCCCCACTTTTCTGGTCTTGTAAAATGTCACTGCTTTAAACTGATATTTGCCCTGTAAGGGTTTTAATTTATTAAGTCTCTCACCATATATCAGTACATCTTTAGAATCTCAGGTCCAGTTCCTCCCTCCTTGATTCAGGTGTTAGTATATAAGCCTGTTTGTTAGCCTGAGATAGAATTTGGGTTTTGATTTTTGATACTCATGTCTTTACTAATAGGTATGAACAAAGAACAAAGACACTGTATGTTACATCTGCCCACAAGCAGAGGGGGGTGGGAGGGAAGAAAGAGATAAGAGCTAGAGCTAAAGTGTTTCTGGGCAGAGTGGAAGTGTAATATATGAGCATACACTTGAAGGAAAGTCCTGCCTCAACTCCTCTCCCAAGATAAGGTCAAGCAACCAGATGGGAGGGGCGAGAGGGATGGGGGGGGGAGGTCTAAGAAACACGAAAAGGCCAAAGAAATGCCAGTCCCTGACTAAAGCACAGCCTCACTCCTTACCCCTCCCATGGGATGCAAAAGAGGTGTTACCAAAGCTCCCAGATTCACAAGCCTCCAAAATGCAATATGACAATGGTTGGACCAAGGGCGTGCAGTAGGGGTATAATTATGCCTGCTAAGAAAGAGGAGGTGGGAACGGGGACCTGGGTAAAGGCTCTGCAGTGTCTGAGCTATGGATATGCTTGCTTGAAACCAACCTCAATAAACATTGCATTGCCTGAGCTTCAGACTTCTGGTCTTCTGCTTTCTGTCTGCATGACAAGAACCAGGGGAGGTGCAAAGGGAAAGCCCTAACATCAGGGTTTCAAAAACTCTTCTTCTGGGCAGGTTCCTCCTCCTTGAGGTAGAGTCCCACCATCCTCCCTCTGGGACCTGTATTGCTAACTGTGAGACTTGATCAGCTTCTCTGAGCTGGTCCCTTTTAATTCAGCCCTTCCCCCCTAAGCAGGAAGGGCAGCCTTTTTTAAGCTGTTTCCTCACTCGCTCTCCCCTCCTCTGGCTCTCTGGAGGCTTCTCATTAATCAGTAGGGGCCTGGATCTGATTTAGCCACATAACCTACCTGATATGTGGCTGAGATAACTTTCTCCACTTGGGGAGGACAGCTGAGTGAGGCACAGATGGGGCTGTCTCTTAAAGGGGCTAGCTACCTGGTGACAGGGCGATATGAGATAGATACCTCTTCTGCCTTATTTCTATGGGGTGGGAGATAGGGATGATCTGTGTCCCACCTGTTTATACCCCCAGCTTGTTCACTTTTCTCATGAGCCTACCCCGTCTCTACCCTCTTCCTGACTCTGGATTACCCAGAGAGGCCTGTGTGGATCCTAAAGGGTGCGTTGGTGGCAGCATCACAGAGATGGCTGATTCTCCCCTCTCCCCTCACTTCCAGGCAGAAGGAGAGAGATTTACATATGGAATATCTTCTTCATGTACATATGAAGGTGGCACAATCTGGCCTAGTAGTTATTGCTTTAAGTAACTGTCAAGGTTAGGAAACAATGCTCTGTTATTCAGTTCTTCCTCATATTGGTTTCATGAGCATGTCTTCCAAATTTTAACTGTTCTTCAAAACCGATTAAATTGAATGGAAAAGTACTACACCTTGTCCAATAACTCTAGGACATCCCTGGAAGTTTAATAACCTCTAAGAGCAGCAACATCAACCTGTGACCCAGAAACCAAAAGTGGAACATCATTCAAGATCTATTTCACTGAGATGACTTTCCCCACAAATCTATACCTGATAGCAATTTCTGGATCAAAGATTAGGGCCTACATTTTTAGAAATGGCTAGTAATTATAATTTCTGTGCACCCAATTTGAGATACCTCAAAATTGCCTGATTTTAAGAGGCACTCAGCCCTTTCTGAAGATCAAGTCATATTAAGGTGTTTTCAGCTGCATGCTCCAAAGCTGAGTCATCCAAATATCATGTTGCTAGTCACTTGTGAAAATCGAGGCCGATTTCTCTGTATGATATGGAGCAGTGTCCCTGCTCTTCTCAGGTGCATTGCATTTGTACCTAAAAAGTTTTACTTGGACTCTTGAAATATGCCATTGGTGGGCTCTTAAAAGAAAGATGGCAATGATTAAAGCACCTGCTTGTGGTTGGTTCTGTATCTACTTTATGCTGCATGGAGGAAGAGGACTGCTGTTGCTAGAGTTGCCTTTTCCATAGCTAGAAGCACAAACTGAAATATACCACCAGAGAAAAGATTAATAGTGAAGCACAACAATACAGCAAGTTATTCTGAATATTTCATCCCTCAATCCTTTATTTGAAATCAGTTGTTCAAATCTTGTACATTCCTCATTATTGCATACCAAGCCAGAGAAATTTACAGCAGAAAAAGGTTATTTATTTTTCTTGGATGTTGTTCAGCAATACAAGGTTTTGAAAAGTGCCCAAGTATAGCTATTGCCATAGATTTGTAATGTAGCTTGCAATAAAACAGCTGTAAGTATTTCTAAATTACAATAATCTGACTGATTGAAGTGTTTCTATCAGACATTGGCCCTTTTGCTTTGTGACTGGGAGTACTAAGGAGATTTTTTTAAGTTACTGGTAGAAAACAGCATAGACCTCTTCTAAATGTCCTGCTAATGAGAGAGAATGCCAGAATGGGAACATTTCCTATACCACAATACCCATATGTTGAAATGACTACTAATTGTAGTTTATATGGGAGCTTCAGAAGCTTTACAGGGGAACCATCAACTTGAAATCTAGTTAATTAATTTAAAAAACTCTTTGTAGTTTTGAGGTTTTACAATAATATTTTAGTGTCAGAGGGGTAGCCGTGTTAGTCTGGATCTGTAAAAAGCAACAATTATTGAAATAATATTTTACTGTCTCATTATTGTTTTTCTCTCCCCTGTCATGCAAAAAATGAGTCAAACAACAATGGAAACTGATTATGCAAAGGAAACAATGAAAATGACTGTACACAAAGTGCTTTGCGTATGTCTACACTTCAAGCTAGAGGTGTAATTTCCAACTTGAGAAAATATACTCACATTAGCTCTTGTTTCACTCCCTTCTGACGGGGGTATTTTAAGGCTACACAACTCCCTCCTTACACTGCGATATCCCAGCAAGCCAGTCTGCCTAAAGCCCAGTGCCCGTGCTTTGCTCTCTCCTGGAGGGTATGAACAGTGTTTTGCCAGCAGTTACTGGCTATCATACAACTCTTTCTAAGCAAGCAGATTTATTCTTAAGGTAAAAGCAATACAGAGAAAACATAATAAAAGCCAATAAACACACACTAACATACCAGGCGTCACTATCAGTCTTATAGGGCACTAGTAGGCCAAAATCTTCCTAACCCTTTTGCAAAGGTTGGGGCCACCTTTGGACAGAGGGCCTTGTCCCTTTGGTAGATCAGAAAGGAGGCCCCGAGCCAGTTTAAATTCAGCCTTTTTATGCCAAAAGCATTTTTCTCTGTCTGTTGGTCTCTGTGAAACCCAGTTTGAACCAGGATACGGAAGCCTTTCCAGGGGGTGATACCTCTCTGGGGCTGTTTACTTGGTAAGTGATTGACCTTAATCACTCCATTCCTCCCCTCCCCCACCCCACAGCTATTGATTCCTGAAGTAGTTATGGTACTTCGAAACTGCATACAATCCCTGGCCCATAGTAATACATAAATTTAGTGAAATATGGCCCCCCAAAGATATTGCAGGGGATTACAATGTCTGTCACATCACCTTCCTACTCTTACTCTACATTCCCTTATTTATATATCTAATGGTGGTGTTTGCCTTTTAACTCTAGCATCACACTGGGAATTTTTTTTTTTTTTTGGTAAACCTCATATTAAAACACAAATCAAAATAAAACAGAACCTTCAACAAAGTGACTTTAATCTCCTTAACCCACCAGCAGCTCTGACAGACATACAGATTAGGAAGGCTGCACTTTATACTTTTGGGTTTATCCTTAACCTCTGAAAGCAAACCCCCCACCCCATCTGGAAGTGTCTGTAGGAAGTTTCCTTGCCCAAGGTTTCTCTGAGCCCTTTCAAAACTTCACGAGGTGTGTGGAGTCAAAACAAAGGGAGGCACTTGTGAAATAAGGAAATATCTTTGTTTAAACTAAAGAGCCATCTCAGCTAGGTATGCTGAACTCCACATCCTGCCTCTTGTGAAGGCTGCTGTGCTGGTAGTTAATTATTATTTGTATTATGAAAAAAGTCTAGAATTGCCAATCAGGATCAAAATCCCTTTGAGCGAGTACAACACACGAAAATGGTGCCTAGCCCTAGAGTTTACAATCCAGTGAAGACAAGACGCAACAAGTGGATGTAACAAACCATTTAGAAGGGATGGGGGAACAAGGGCAAGGGAAACAATAACAAGAATACACACATGCATAGGCCACATAGGTTCACAGCTAGATGATTTTAAGTTGGCCATTTTTGCCCCAAAATAGATGACTGATACTTATCATAATGTATTTGTTTAGATCATAATCTCTACTGGCCATTTATCTACCTTTATCAGTTTCCCTTAGGCATCATAGTAAAAAGGTTTTCAGGAGTGATTTGTAAAAAGACAGGTTAGTGCCTTTATAGAAGCGGCCTGGAAGCAAGCGTAAAGGAGTTTGTAGAAGACACAGATAAACAGGGGCTGACATCATTGGTGGAAAGTTTTATTCAAATATTTCTTTTTGGTTTCATCAGCCTCCATGCCCATTACATTTCAGCAAGTAATGTACTAACCACCAGATATCACGTTCTTCTAGAGGTCATTTGCATTGATCTTTTTAATTCTAACTAGGAAGGCAGTTAGGAATTCTCATTTATTAATTAAGGCCAAATTTAGAAGAGGCACAAACTACCAATTTATGTGCCTGTTACAAAGCCAAGGAAAACTTTTGCAATGAGAAAAAGTGAAGTTTAAGACAATTTCATGGACTTCACACACACACACACACACTGCCTTTGTGTATTGGACACACACACACACACACACACACACACACACACACACACACACACACACACACACACACACACACACACACACACTGCCTTTGTGTATTGGGCCAAGAACTGAACAATGAATTTGTGAGGTGAGTACAAAAGAAACTATATCGGAATTGAATTTATGACTTTTTTTTTTAAGTAAATGTAAAACAGGACAGTGGAACATCAAGCCACAGAAATTCTTTGTAAAAATACTTTGTCTGAGAGCCCAATGAAACCAGAAATGTGAACACAAGATAACAGGATACACGGGTGAATAAAACCACCCAATTGAAATGAATTGTATAGAGTTTAGCATGACTTAATCAATTAAATAACATAGGTTTCTCTATCTGCACTCATGCCTGATTTTTATAGCTATAGATATTTTAGCTGAATTTAGGCTTTAAAATAGGAAATTATTGTGGCACGGGAACTCCACCATAGTAAAGGTTGCACAGTGACATTTGTTTAAAGGTCAACATTTCTATGCCCTCTAAAATTGACATGCCTAGTCTGAAACCTTTAAAATTTGGTGTGCCTTAGGTGGGTGCAGAGTAGGGTTACTGAACCAGATTTGGGGTTGTTTGAGCTAGAGATTCCACAGACAAGGGCACTGAAAAAAAGATATTTTTACAAGTTTCTAAGTGGTTCTGCCCCTCACTCCATCAGAGCTAGAGATCAAAAGGCCTCAATCTAGCCTCCAGTTTTGTGGATGCAATTTTGGTAGATGTGAGTATCTGTAGCTGCTAAATCTCTCTCTCTCTCTCTCTCTCTCTCACACACACACACACAAAATGGACACCAGATCTGACAACTGTGCCAGTCTGTTTGAATCTGAACTCAGATAAACCAACAGTAGTTTTACAAGGTTGCTATTAACAATAACTTCTATTGATTGCTGCTGGTGACTAGAGTCTTGTATTACAGACCCAGTATTTTCCCTTGAAAAAAAAAGAACCAACTTAAAAAAAATATAATGCAAATATAAATGACAACCACTTATGCAGCGGAATAGGTTATTTACAGTAAATATTCCTCTTCTAGAGTTGCATATTAATAAGTTACCTCAACACCCATGTTGAATCAGACAGTTTTCATTCCACCTGTTGCAAGTTCCTGAAAAGTGACTGCATTGTGGACAATCCTAGCCAAGGTCAGCAATGCAAAGGGGGAAAGAGATGGTGTTGCTGTTAGTGTTCGAAACAGTTGCACATTATTCACTCCTGGAGGAATTTATCTTTACCAATATATCTCCTGCTATGTGAAACATTAACACAGCTTAAGAAGTCATTAAGAGCATTGGTTTTCTAAAATGTGTTGAAAGACATGAAATATGAACATAGTACAAGCTGATGTTGTGTTACTATGCTGAGAAAAGGAGTGGCTGCCAAAGTTTTAGCAAGGAATCTGAACTCATTGAAAAAAAGCTGGGAATGTCTAATTCTAAAGATATGGAACAACTGTACTTTGAATGAGTTAAGTATAGAATAATAGAGTTTCAGGCCAGAAGGGATCATTAGATCATCTAATCTGACCTCCTGTAAACCATCAAAGCCACCCAGCACCCCCACACTAAAGCCAACAACTGAAATTAGGCCAAAGTATTACAGCCCTCAGGAGACTAGACTATTATATACTATTACTGAGGGAATTCTGTGCCTAAACATTAAAAATTCTGTATACAATCACATTTTTTAAAAAATTCTGCATACTTTGTCATAATACCACAATCTAATCACTCCAGTTTCAAGTATTTTGGTAATTTATTTCAAAATACCTGTCAGCAAGTACGTCTGTAACAATAGAGACAACAAAAAATATTCATGAAAGGTTTTTTGACAAATAGATTTCTTACTGGGCATATTAATGCAGAACTTTGAGTAATAATTCATTTAAACTGCAATACAGAAACATATTTCCTGCACCCCTCAGAAACAGCGCAGGGGTACAGGAGAGGGGAGTCAGGGGTAACGGAGAAGTTGAGGGAGAGGGAAGTAATTGTTAGTGAGTTGGGGAGCCTCCCCCATGCAGACTCTGGCTGACTCCTAGCCTCTCCCATTCAGTCATGCAGACCTGCCCCTGTCCCCATGTGTCCCTGCACTCCCACTCATCAGCCACCCTTGCCCCATCCCTATGTGTCCCCACCCCCACCTCAGTCATCTTTATTAATGATCTGGATGATGGGATGGATTGCACCCTCAGCAAGTTCCCAGATGACACCAAGCAAGGGGAAGAGGGTGGATATGCTGGAGGGTAGAGATAGGGCCCAGAGTGACCTAGATAAATTGGAGGGTTGGTCCAAAAGAAATTTGATTGGGCTCAACAAGGACAAGTATAGAGTCCTGCACTTAGGACAGAAGAATCCCATGCACTGCTACAGGCTGGGGACCGACTGGCTAAGCAGCAGTTCTAAATAAAAGGACCTGGGGATTACAGTGGATGAGAAGCTGGATATGAGCCAGGAGTGTGCCTTTGTTGCCAAGCAGGCTAACAGCATATTGGGATGCATTATTAGGAGCGTTGCCAGCAGACTGAGAGAAGTGATTTCCCCATCTATTCGGCACTGGTGACGCCACATCTGGAGTATTGTGTCCAGTTTTGGGCATCTCACTAAAGAAAGGATGTGGACAAATTGGAGATAGTCCAGCAGAGGGCAACAAAAATGATCAGGGGGTTGGGACACATGACTTATGAGGAGAGGGTGAGGGAATTGGTCTTTTTTAGTCTGCAGAAGAGTGAGTGGGGATTTGATATCAGCCTTCAACTACCTAAAGGGAGTTCCAAAGAGGATGGAGCTCAGCTGTTCTCAATGTTGGCAGATGACAGAACAAGGAGCAATGGTCTCAAGTTGCAGTGGGGGAGGTCTAGGTTGGATATTAGGAAACATTATTTCACTAGGAGGGTGGTGAAGCACTGGAATGGGTTATCTAGGGAGGTGGTGAAATTTCCTCCTTAGAGGTTTTTAAGGCCCGGTTTGACAAAAGCCTTGGCTGGGATGATTTAGTTGGTGTTGGTCCTGCTTTGAACCTGGGGGTGGACTAGATGATCTTCTGAGGTCTCTTCCAACCCTAATCTCCTATGATTCTATGATCCCCTTGTGTCCCTGCACCCAGGGCTGGGTCTACAGTTTTCGCCGCCTCAAGTAGTGCACTGAATTGCCGCCACGGATGGCGGGGGCAGTCTGTGTGCCCTTAGGGCGGCAGACACGTTTCTGCGGTGGCAGCAGTTCGGCAGCAGCTTCAGCTAAACATAGAAACTGGTGCCGAATTGCTGCCACTGCAGAAATGTGCGTGCTGCCCTAAAGGCACACAGACTGCCCCTGCTGTCTGCAGCGGCAATTAGGCCGCTGCTTGGGAGCAAAACAACAGGGACTGCTGCCCCTTGCAGATTGCCATCCCAAGCACCAGCTTTGAATGCTGGTGCCTGGAGCTGCCCCTGCCTGCACCTCCCCACCCCAGTCAGCCCCACCCAATCTGTTCCCTCCACTAATAATAATAGGAGATATACCTATCTCCTAGAACTGGAAGGGACCTTGAAAAGTCATTGAGTCCAGCCCCCTGCCTTCACTAGCAGGACCAAGTACTGATTTTTGCCCCAGATCCCTAAGTGGCCCCCTCAAGGGTTGAACTCACAACCCTGGGTTTAGCAGGCCAATACTCAAACCACTGAGCTATCCCTCCCTTCCACTAGCCCTTTTTAACCTCATTCTGTGTGACTCCCTCCCAGCATTCCCATGTGCCCCGCTCTATCTGTTCTCCCTTATCTTGTGTCTCCTCACCTGGCCCAATGAGAAGGATGCTGTGATGAATGCAGCTTCTCCTCCCTATCAGCTTTTGACAGCTATTGCTGCTGAACTGAATGTCCTCTGTTCTGGCACCACAACAACTGCTGGTGGGCGAAAGGTGTAACTGCAGCACTGCTCCAGCAGAATGTATTTTTTGCGGCTAAAACAAATCTGTGGGGGACAGGAATTCTGCATATGTGCGGTGGCACAATATTCTCCCTAGAGTACAGGCAGAGAATAGGAGAGACCGAGGTGCACTAGTGCCTGATGCCACCACAATGGTGGGGAAATGAATAAGTGAAACATATCCAGATAATCCCAGTAAATGTCCCGCACCCAGACACTGCAGAGGAATGCAAACACAAAACAAAGTAACCAAAAACAAAAACCAAAGATCTGACATGGAGTAAAATTGCTTCCCAACCCCATATATGGTGATCAGTTAGACCATGTACATGCAAGCAAGAATCAGCCAGCCAAGCACCTGAGAGACAGAATGCTCAGTGCCATGTCAGATCCCTGTACCTCCTCATCCCATGTCCCTTCTTCAGCCATGGCCATCCCAGATACTTAAGGGGTGGAGATGATCCTATTTTCCCCCAAAAAAACTGGGGGTGGGGGAATTCCCTTCTTGACCAGTACAGGTGGCCAGCTGACGCCCTGAAGCATGAGCTTTTAGGAACTTAAGACATAAACTGCAAGTGAGCCCCAGGGTTGTTTAGCCCTGCCCCCTACCATTGCAAACAACCCGAGGGAGCACGTGGGGAAGAGCCTTATGGGCTATGGAAGCAAGACCAATAAGAATTATTGGGAAAAAAATATATGAGAGAATTTTAAAATTTGCAGCATGATTGTCACCTGCAGTTTTCCTGTTGCTTCTTAGAGGTAAGAAAAGAAATTATATCTGTGCTGGGTGAAAACCTGGTAGCTGTTCCTTGTGTTAGCCTGCAACTAGATCACTTTCAGGTATTCTAAAAAGAGGTCAAATAGCTCCAGCAATCATTAACAAAGTTTGGTCCAACTAACATATTAAATATGCTTTCTCTAGTGCCAACTAAGCTCAACTGCTGAAGATGCTTTCTTAATATGGATGGCCATGTAGTTATTCACTCCCCTCTTCCGGTAAAGTAGTCAGTACACTGAGTACATAGTCTTCCATCTGAGAAGATGAGAAGGGGTCTGTCACAATGTAGCAATCCTCAAAGGAAAAACAAAAATTAACTTCTATTCATTTTTATTTTCCTCTCCCAATCATGCAGTCCTTCAGACTTACCTCAGTGGCCACTTACACATTAAGGGCCTAGCCTGTGTCCCTGCACAAGAAAAAAAGGGATCAAAGAAGATCTGGTGAAAAAATTTCACCTCAAACATTTTCCCTCTGAAAATTGGTGTTTCATCAAAAATGGTGAAACAGTCATTCAGTGACACTGGTGCAGTGATACGAGTGCAGTGGCACAGGAGCCAACAAACAGAGCTGTAAACTGGGGAGTTTGAAATGGAAGTTGGAGGAAGGACTGTGTGGTGTTCTGGTTTTGTTTTTGGTGTTTGTTTGGGTTTTTGGTTCTTTTCTTATTGTTTTTTGTTTAGTTTTTCCTTTTCCTTGACAGGAGTTTAGGTGGGAAGGTCAAGTGCTGTAGCTATCTTTAGAAATCTCATGTTGGTACCCTCTTTGCATTTTGTCAAATCTGCAGTGAAAATGCTCTTAAAATGAACATATGCTGGGTAATCTTCCCAAGCTATAACATTAAATATATGGCAGAATGCGGGTAAAACAGAGCAGGGGACATACAATTCTTCCCCAACAAGTTCAATCACAAATTTAATTAAAGGAATATATTTTTAACGAGCATCATCAGCATGGGAACATGTCAGCTGGAATGGTGGCCAAAGCATGAAGGGATATACAAATGCTTATTATATCTGGCATGTAAATACCTTGCAGTGCCAGCTACAAAAGTGCCATGCAAATGACTGTTCTCACTTTCTGGTGACATTGTAAAGAAGAAGGCAGCATTATTTCCTGTAAATGTAAACAAATGTGTTTGTCTTAATGATTGGCTGAACAAGAAGGAGGACTGAGTGGACAAGATTTACAATATTTTGTTTCTGAGTGCAGTTATGCAACAAACAAAAATCTACATTTATAAGCTACACTTTTACAATGGAGAGATTGCACTACAGTACTTGTATGAGGTGAACTGAAAAATAGTATTTCTTTTATCATTTTTATAGTGCAAATATTTGTAAACAAAAATAAAATACACTTTATATTTCGGTATTGTAATTGAAATCAATATATATGAAAATGTAGAATAACAGCCAAAATATTTAATAAATTTCAATTGGTATTCTATTGTTTAACAGTGCAACTAAAACTGCAATTAATTGGGATTAATTTTATTTAATTGCGAGCGTTAACTGCGATTAATTGACAACCCCAGTTAGCACCATTATACAAGGCACTGTTGAGACCTCATCAGGAATTCTGTGTGCAGTTGTGGTCTTTCATGTTTAAGAAAGATGAATTCAAACTGGAACAGGTGCAGGGAAGAGCTAGAATGATCAGAGGAATGGAAAATCTGTTTTATGAGAGGACACCCAAAGAGCTTGGCTTGTTTAGCCTAACCAAAAGAAGGATCATGGGAGATATGATTGCTATCAATAAATACATCACAGGGATAAATACCAGGGAGGGAGAGGGGTTATTTAAGTTAGTGCCAATGCTCACACAAGAACAAATGGATATAAACTGTCCATTAACAAGTCTGGGCTTGAAATTAGGCGAAGATTTCTAACCATCAGAGGAGTGACGTTCTGAAACAGCTTTCCAAGGGAAGCAGTGGTGGCAAAAAAACTAACTATCTTTAAGACTAAGTTTGAAAAGTTTATGGAGGGGGTAGTATTATGTGACTGCCCACAGTGACACGTGGCTCATTGGTGACTGCTAGTAGCAAAAATCCCCAACAGCCAGAGATGAGACACTAGATGGGGAGGGCTCAGAGATACTACAGAGAATTCTTTCCTAGGTATCTGCCTGGTGGGTCTTGCCCACATGTTCATGGTCTAACTGATCACCATACATGGGGTCAGGAAGGAACGTTCTCACCATGTCAGATTGGCAGAGACCCTGGGAGTTTTTTGCCTTTCTCTGCAGCATGGAACATGGATCACTTGCAGGTAACTAGTGTAAATGGGGAATTCTCTGAAACATGAAGTCTTTAAACCATGATTTGAGGACTTCATTGACTCAGCAAGAGGTTATGGGTTTATTACACGAGTGGGTAGGTAAGATTCTGTGCCCTGCAATGTGCAGGAGGTCAGACTAGGTGATCACAATGGTCCTTTTTGATCTTAAAGTCTATGATGTTTTTTGAATGGGACAATGCCATTTTTATGTAATTTTCCTCTGAAATGTTTGAAACTAAATTGTGCTCAATTTTTAAAAAACAAATGTTTTTCAAAATTGCTCAATTCCAAAAATTTTAATTTTTGGTTTTACCCCATACACTCTGACCCTTTTTTCTTCCTTTTTCCCCATTGAATGTAACCTAGCCTCTGTTCATCAGAGGATGGAGATGGATGGCAGGAGAGAGATCACTTGATCATTGCCTGTTAGCTTCACTCCCTCTGGGGCACCTGGCATTGGCCACTGTCGGTAGACAGATACTGGGCTAGATGGACCTTTGGTCTGACCCGGTATGGCCGTTCTTATGTTCAACAAATGACATTAAGGGCCCCCATTTTTTCCTCCCAACCATTTTTTTCTTTTTCTTATCTCTAATTTTTTTTAAACTTCTCCAGATTTGGATCATTTACAGAGTGACAAGACAAAAATTAGGGCTTGGCTACACTTGCAGATGTAGAGTGCTGGGAGTTAAACCAGCCTTCGGAGTCCACAGCAGGGAAAATGCTGCTGTGTGTTTACAGTGTCAGCTGCAAGCGCCGTGGCATGGTCACATTAGCAGCTCTTGCAAAGCCACAAAGAGTAGGGCATTGTGGTAGTATCCCAGTGTGCAGGTGGCTGCAGCGTGTTTTTCAAATATGGGGGGTGGAGTGTGACAGGGAGTGCGTTGTGTGTATTTGGGGGAGAGACTGTGTTTTGGGGGGCAGGGTGTGTCAGCATGCTGTCTTGTAAGCAGAAGACCCCACTCCCACCATGCCTCTCTCTCTCACACACACTCACAGCAGCAGCATTCCACAGAAATGGTTGCTTTGTCCCGGAGCAGATAAGCATGCTGGCTGTCAGAAACGGAGCTTTGAAAGGGGATATCCGCATACCTGCAGCTGAGTTCAAAACAATGACAAGAGTGGCCACTTGACTTCAGGGGATTATGGGATGTTTCTGGAGGCCAATCACAGCGCAGTAATGCAATACGTCATCCACACTGACACCCAGGGCACATCAAACTTTATGCTTCTCATGGAGGTGCATTACCAGGAGCTCTCCAGCTGCAGAGTCCAGGCGCTTTAAGTGCCTTGTCAGTGTGGACACCTCAGGAGTTAGCGTGCCCAGGGGTGGTTTAATGCACTCTAACTTGGAAATGTAGCCAAGCCCTTAGACTCCATAAGTTTGTCACTCTAACTTTGGAAAAGTTGAGGAATGGAGTATAGACGCCATTTCTTCTTCTTTTCTTTTTAAAATGTCTGAAAACTCCCATTTCATCTAAAAGAATCTCACCTGGTGAATAATTCAACAATTTTGAATTTACCACCCATAGCTTTAACGAGCATCAGAAACATTTCAGAAAGAGGTTTGTTATTTGTTGTTATTACTGCACATTTGAGGTTTGAATTGGGGGACAGCAGTAAGATTAAATCATATGGGAATGATATTTCATAGATATGCATGGATTTATCACAACATGAAATATTAATTCACATTTTGTCCCATTCCTCCATTCTTGCTCCGAGTGCAGGAAGGGAGGAACTGAGAATCAGGCCCACCATTCTCAAATGGAACACCATTGTCCATACCATTCAGTATTTTATCCATCAATTGCTTTGCTTTGCTAAGAGAAAATATATACATTTTTAACTAGAAATGATTTCTTTTGCCTTCTTGGCTCCAGGGTACTTGTTGCATGAGAATTATGGAATCCTTTAATTCCACCGTGTTTTAAGCAGCACTCTCCATTGAACATCTGCTTAAAAACCAACATGGCCTTTTATAGTAACTGGGGAAGTGCACTGAGCTGAGCTGTGACTGGTAAATTGGAGGGACTGATTGTTTGACAGGGAGATGGAAGGAAGCAGGGCTGTCCAACCAGCTTGCATGCTGAGAACATGTGCGTGTGAGCTGAATCAATTTTTAAAGAAGGAGGTGTGGTGAGGGAGAAGGATGGAGACTGAGCAGGAGTTCAAATCTCTTCAGTGTTTATTTAAAACACTAGAAAGAATATACTTTGCTAATATGAAACATGAATATTAAAACATCTCTTTCTTCATCAGTAAGGACCAGTCAAAAACATGGAATTGAAAATGGTTTTAACATGGCCCAATAAAATGCATTTAACCCTTGCTAGCTAAACCTATTTTACAAGAGTAGCTACTTAACATAGCTGTAACTTCCCAGTTAAGCAAAAAAAAAAAAAAAAGGCAGTGGGGCAGTGTGATCGGAGAAATATCCTCAGGAGTTCAGAGGATGTCCAAGCCACAAATGAGTTCAGATAGATCACTAATGAGCAAATGTTTCCCATGTCACACTGCCCACAATAATCACTCATGGTTTAAACATTTGGTTCCAATATGTGTTTTACTTCTAGAAGGCTGGAAAAAAAGTTGGTTGAAAACCATATCCAATGTTGTCTTTGCAGTGTTGACTGATTTTTAGGAAGGATGACTGTGGTTTGGGCTGTTTTGAGCATTGAGCATTTCCTAGTTTGGGCTTTTAGTTTAGTTTATTAAGGCCAACTCTGGTAAAAGTTGTATTCCTGACCTAAGTTGCCCGCTTTCAAGGGTACATGAAGGAGCTTACTGAATATGAATACTGTATGTGTGATGTGTTATTTTGAGATTCTATCATGATTTAGGGGGACAGGAAGCAGTCAGAATCATCTGAATCACGTGCTAAGAAGGGCTTATTCAAACAAAATGTGTTTTAATACAGGCAAATGCAAAGTTCTACAGCTAGGAATGAAGAATGCAGGCCATCCCTGCAGAATGAGGGACTGTATCCTGGAAAAAAATGACTCTGATTTAGACATCATAGTGGACAAGCTACAGAACATGAGTTCCCAGAAAGATAATGTGGAAAAAAAGGGTGAATGTGATCCCTGCATGTATAAACAGGAGAGTAACAAGTAGCAGTAGGGAGGTGATTTTACCTTTGTATATAGCAGTGCTGAGATTAAATACCAGTATTCTGTTACGTGACCCTATGGGTCAACACAAGCATGCAGGGTTCCTAGAATGATGACGCAGGCATGAGCTCTGTAACAAAAGAACACATGCTTATTACTGGCAGGGGGGACAGAGACAGCTCCACTTCTACTGCTAGTGCTGCTTCTCCAAGCCCTTTCTCTGCTCCCTCTTCCACCTCCAACCCCCTATTCAGGGTTGCTTCCCAAGTCCATGGTCCTTCTCTGGGATAAACCACATCCTTTTGGTGCTGTCTGTGGATACATGGACCCAGCCAGCGCAGTAATTCAGTTACACTGTTCCCCCTTTGGAAAAATCCCCACATCTACATAACAGAATAATAAGCAGAACAAGTTATGCAACCACAATCTTCATAGTGATCTGACATCTTCATATCATGATAGCTAAGTAACCTTTGAAAGACAACATCTCTTGGTGTAACTAGGGATGCTCTGAGGTGGGACCTATCAATTTCCTGGCAGCACAATCAGTGCAGATTAAGCATCTCTCCATCATGGCCAGTAGAGCCTGGCTGATAACTGGCTGTGAGCTTGTTGGAGATCTCCCATCTGGTCAGATGCAGTACTTGAAACACAAAGACAAGGATGGGCTTCCTTGAGCTATTGTTTGAACCCTGACTATTTGGCTAGATAGCTAAGAGGCTGCATTTGATTTGCTGTTAGACAGGATCTCTGTCTTGTTAACTTTTCTCCATCATCTTCTGACACCCTATTTAGTCTATCATTATTTGCTAGACCTACTATCTGTCTTGGAATTACCAACCAACACCATTACCCTTGAGGGAATTATTACCTTCTTTTCCACAATTACCGTACATACACCACTGACATTGTTCTGGCAAACTACAGAAATTAATTTTCCAATTATTGTGCACGTTTTATCCACCATACTTCATTAGCAAGTCAATTCAAATCATTGCTTCTTGATCCGTGACCCAGGCCACAACAAAATCTATTACCAAATTAAAGGTGTCAGTTTCTATAGTGATTTGCCAGCTGCCCCTTACATTTAGTCTTTTGCCATTTGCCACCCTGACCACCGCAAAGTAAGGAGAGAATTTCTAAGATTTCTCCCTTAGAAACTTCGCTTCAGAGGCTTTCAGATAACACAGAAACTTGTGCCCCTGAATTGATTAGGATCTCACATGAGACTCCCCCATCTTTTCAGGCAGACAGATACCACTTCCTACAATGACATATAAATCCTCAGTAGCCATGAATTTGCAGATGGGCATTATTCCCTGTCCCTGACTATACAATATCAATTTTAATCAGTGGGCCACCCTGTTTAAAATCCCCAAACCTTCCACATATACAGCAGTCTTGCTCTTCTGCAGCATCCACAGATTCATTCCAGTGCCTGACTGGCCTCTATCTGGGGTGTTGGCTTGCTCTTCTTCATTGAAATACTGCTTGTTTTGATTTTGGCAACTTCTGTTTTTGTGGTGCCACCTGCTATTCTTCCATTGGAAGCTTTTTAAGTTCCTTGATCAATATTTTCACTGCTGTCTGCAGGCTTTTAATTGTCTTGTTGATCCCTTCCACTTCACTGCTGGGCCCTTGACCTCTGGAGCCCCAGATCTTTGATGTTGCTTCCTCACTCTTTTCCAACCCACCAGTCTGCTCCATTTCACTTGCTAGCATGACAGTTTCATGCTTTTTCCCTATGCAGTTGTGTCTGAATGTTCCTTTGGACTGTACTAGCAATGAAGTGGTCTTCTGCTAGGCCATCCTGTTCTGCTTTGTCCCATCTCAGCGAGGATTTCACTGCTGACTGCCACAGTCTCTGAGTATGTCCCTGGCTTGGCATTTCCAGTGTGCAAATGCTGGCAGAGCCCAGTCTTCACTGCTGCTCCAATGCCTCTTTCTGGGCTATGGAATCTGCCTGTAGCTGGGGAGGACAGGCATGCCTTTCCTTTCGCCAGTAGCATCAAAAAAATAAAATCACTGCTCCCTCAGACCACTGATTCACCCTTGCAGCCCAATCAAAGTGTCCTATCCAAGGGCTCCAGTCATCCTCAGCCCCTGAAAAGAATCATGAAAATGATTCAAATGTTGGGGGAAATGCCTTAAAGTAAGAGAGTTAAAGGGATCAACGTGTTTACTTTATCAAAAAGATTATGAAGTGACTTGATTACAGTCAGGGGCAGCTCCAGGCACCAGCGCAGCAAGCACGTGCCTAGGGCGGCAAGCTGCAGTGGGCGGCCTGGTGGTCGTTGTGAGGGCAGCAGTGAGGCAGCCTTTGGCAGCGTTTCTGCGGGAGGTCCGTTGGTCCCATAGCTTCAGCGGCACTTTGGCAGCGGATACGCCAAAGGCACGGGACTGGCAGATCACCCGCAGAAATGCCGCCAAATCTGCCTGACTGACGTACTTGGGGTGGCAAAAAACAGAGCTGCCCCGATTACAGTGAATAAGTACGTTCATGGGGGAAAATACAGGATACTAAAGGTCGCTTCAATCTGGTGAAGAAAGTCCTAACAAGAACCAATGGTTGGAAGCTAAAGCCAGACAAATTTATACTGGAAATTAGACACACATTTTTAGCAATGTGGGAGATTAACCATTGGAACAAACTACTGAGGTAAATGATGGATTCTCCATCTCTTGATGTCTTCATATGAAGACCCGACGCCCAGCTGGGAACAAGCAGATGCAACACCTATCACAGACATGGTGAATCCTTTGAAAAACCAGTATTTTTTTTCTTTTCCTGACATTTTATGGCACAGCAGCCTCTGGCAGTCAGAGCCTCACATGCTCCTACCACAGTTCTTTCATAAGAAAAAATCTATATCTTCTCACTCAGTCCTGTATCCTTAAAAAAGCAAAGTAATGCTTTTAAATGCTACCCTACTTGCCCAGTACTCTCACCAGTCCTTTCAGGCTATAGTCTTTTACCTTTCAGTTCTTTATAATAATCTTTCTTTCTGTGTAATTCTCCCTGCATTGCCACAGCAGATGCACAACTGTTTCTTGGACTTCATATGTGTTGCGCAACCCGTCTTTGTGCTTGTTCAGTAAATACATCATTCATGTGACAGTGACCTGTTAACCCTCTAAATAAAGTCACTTCACTTCTTCTGTCATAGCTATTAAGTATACCATTATACACAAGTTTAGGACATATTTAATAGAACCTTTGTCCTTTTGTCTCTTTGGTCCATCATTCTTGTCATTCCTTCTTAAGTTCTCCTTAACCAAACTTTTGAAATCCTGTGTGCTCAGAGGCATCTTTATATCAACCTCCTCATTTTAAGGCATTTTCCCCTGCTTTATCTGCCATTTAATTGCCCGGTATCCTTGCATAAACCAGAATACACACTATTATTATATGTATACCTAATTGTACTATCTCCATGGTTAGGAACAGTATTTCATTGATTAAGTTAATTAAGCTTATTAAACAGTATTTCATTGATTAAACTTTCAGTATACCTGAGTCAGATAGGATAGCAGACATAGTTGATGCTGACCTGGGTAAGGGATGTATGTCCAACATCAATCTGGCTGTCGTAATGGTTACAAAATTGGATAGCCTCATAGATCTCTTAATTCCAAATTCAGGGGGAAAAAGGCCATTATCACTCTACCTGTGTTGTCATCTCTAAAGACCAATCAGTATAGATTTGGAACTAGTGACCCCGTTTGCCATGTATAAATTCATAACCCTTAGTCATCCATATTTCACAATTCTGCTCTTCCCTTTGTTTCTCTGTACCGTCCAGCTATAGCATGATTTTCCATGACTAAAGATTGTAACTTCTTCCAGATCTTTCTTTTCACACAAGTCTGTTACCCACCTTTTGACTTTGTTAGGATGTGGGAGTTTGTGGCCCCCAGTTATTTCTGGTCTACTTTCTTCCCAACAGCATTCGTATATTCATTTAGTTGTCTTGTCTTCACTAGCTCCTTTAACCTTAGCCCAAAAGGTTAAATCTACCAATTTCATCCTTAAGTTTATAGCCTTTCTCCAGTTGCTCCCTGCAGCACATACAGTCGAGCCTTAATACTCGTACAACATGCTATTCACAGAGCTTGGTGTTGAATTGGCTCTTTTTTGTGTTGATTTAGAAGCTGAGTTAAAGGCACAGCATCCGTAATATATAACTGGTTTTATTAATGCCCAATACAGCACAGTCATCTACAAATACAGTAATACCTACTCCCGCCTGTATACTCTCCGGGAGATCATGAATCATAATGTTAATCAGGGTTGGGCTGATAATGCTTCCCTTTGGAATGTCATTAGTAAGTTTATAAATATTCAACAAAGCCACCCTGGTCCTGACTTGTCTGGTTCTATTAAGACTGGTTCCATTAAAACTTCTATAAGAGACTTAAGAAGTCACTTATGCACCAGAACATTCTTCTTCTTATTCCAGCTGTGACTATTTTATACAGCAAGCCTTCCCTTCAGAGCATGTCACATGTTTTTTCAATGTCCAAAAAGACGACTTGTCATAAACTCACTCTTCCTCATGTTTTTTTTGTATTTCTGTTTCTAATCTTACAATATGATCAACTGTGCATCTTCCTTTCCAGACACCACTTTGTAAACAGTTTATAATTTCATTTTTCCAAGTATGCTACTGATCTCTCATTTATCATTCCTTCCATAATTTTACTCCTACATGATGTGAGGGAAATAGGTCTATGTGCGTCAGGTTTTATGTGTAATTGGCCAGATTTTCCTATCAGTATAACAACAACTTGCATCTGTTCTGCCGGTAGAATTCCTTTTCCCATACATTATATAATTTCAATAAAACTTTTACAGTCCCTTCCAATAGGTTCTTAAGATTGCATTATATATTTTATCTTTAGTTAGGGCTCTATTTTTACCTATAGCCTTTTCGAGTTCCTGTATGATAAAATTCTCATTCAGTAGTTGATTTTTATATTCTACCCAGCCATGTAAGAGCTTATAGTTTTCTTCAGCAAACCATTCTTTTTTTTTGTTCACAAAAAACTCTTTACTTTAATTTGTAGCACTAACAACTTTTTGGAACTCTTCTGCTAAAATGTCTACATTTCCTAAGTTAGGGCTTTCAAATTTATCATTTACTATAAGACCAGATACACATGTGTGCTTATTCCATATTCCATTCATTGTTTTAACTCATTTTTATATATATCTCAAACTTTGGACTCTTTATTCATCTTTCCACAGTACTTTCTCCCATTCTCTTTTTCTGCCTTTTTAATAAGTCTTTGTGCCACAGCTTTAGATCTTTTATAAGTCATTAAATCCTTGCTATTTATTATACTTTTTGCTTGTGTGTATGCCTTCTCTTTCTTTAATTGCTGCTTTAAAATCTTCATTCTACCAGGGAACTTGATTTCTGAGTTTGTGGCAATTTGATAACTTACACATAGCTAGATTGGCTGCAGCTACAGCTCCCTTTATTATATTATCATGAAATTCCTCTAGATTATCACATATACAATTGGTACTCAGATACTCAGCATGCATACTCTTAAAGAGTTCCTGCTTTGATTTTCTAAGCTTCAGGTACGAATTCCTTCAGTATTTGCAACATTACTTTGGCTTTGCTATGTAACTAGCATAGGGAAGTGATCACTTCCTATTCAATAATCTATATTCTTTATAGATTTTCCAGCTGCATTTAATTTGCTATATTGCGTGTTGCAACTCCCAATTCTAAACATGAAAAGATTATGTGCACCAAATTAAACCTAGCAGGTGCTCCAGTATTGAGCAATACCAGGTTATGCACATCAATGAACTGTTCCAGGCATTTGCCATTATAATTAGTTTTTCTGCTTCCTTATAATTCATTATGGCTATAAGGTCTCTACAAATAATATTTCGGCCTTTAACACCTTTAACCCTAACTCTTACAGTTCTAGATTGTCTCATTTTTTACGTGGTTTGAAAACATTGCAGAATAGCAGCACCTTTATACAAATCTATAGAGGAATCTCAACAGTATTATACTCAAAACTTAAGTTCTGTCCATCTATAACAACCTAAGACCTTCCTTTTTAAACATACCAGTCCCTAACCACTGAACTGCTACTACTACATGGGCTTAAGAGCATGTCTGCTGACCCTTCCAATCAATCAATCAATCAGGTACCCTACTGCAGACCAGCTGTGTTCATTAGGTTGCCTGGAGATTGGCTTTGCCTCAGGCTCTGATTTCTGACAGCCCCTGGTACTGGAGGCTTTACATTCAGGGAGGTGAAATAGTGAGATACCACCATTACCACCAGGGAATAGCAGAATGAGAATGAGGTTCTCAGCACTTCCCACCCCTTTCTCTGTGCTTGACTTATGGGAAAGAAGCCTGGGTGTGGGATTGCACTGCAGGGGAAGGAATAGTAGGAAGCAGTGAAGGTCCCCCAGCTACCTCTTTGCTCGCATGCCCCAGGTCCCTGAAGATCTTGGTATGTTGGGGAGGAAAATATTGGTCCACTCATCATTCAGTTGAGGACTGAATCAGCTACCAATGGAAGAGAGGAATGAAGCACCTACCCAAGAATGAAGGATAGGGAATAAAGAGAGGAGTATGAGAGATACCTGTAGATTGGGAGAAGAAAGGTGCAGATTGGAGCCTCTTGTGGGGAGGTAGGAGAAATAGCACAGGTGCCACCTGTTGCGGGGATGATGCAAAATGGGTAGGATGTGGGAAGAAATGTTCTTTGAAGAGGTATATTACAGAGGCCACCTTTTATTTCATGAAAAAGGAGTACATTGGGTCTGGCTTGATTTATTCTTAGAAAGGCCAACCTGCATATTGCCCATGATTCTGCTGTTCGCCTAAGTGCCTGATTCTGAAAACTGTACACACGCTGAGTAGTATTTTACTCTACAGTTACTCTCATTGATGTCAGTGGTACTTTTCAGGGAGTAATGGACTATTCAAGGTCAGTTACCATATCTGTATCTGGCCTTTCATTATCAGTAATTTTCTTTCTCAATTTTTGTTTCATTATTTTACTAGGGTTAGAAGTTAGACTTATGGGGCACTAATTTCCAGGAACAGTTATAGTAGCCGTTTTCTAAATTCCGAGTGCCTCCCTCTTTATAAAATCTATATTTAGGAATATTTTGTCACATAATAGTGACTGTGTAATGTTCATACAGTAACTGATACCAGCATTGGCTATATTGTCTCACACATACTACAGTATGTTTAAGTACTGCTCAGCTTCCTGAATGCTAAGAGTATTACAGATATATTAGGTATGTAAGCATAATTCCACTCAACATAGAAATAGACCACCATCCTAAAGTTTTGCACAGTGTTTCTTTGTGCTGTTAAAGAGGTGTCACTTCACATTCCAAAAGTGGATGTATTTCAATGGTGGGTGAAATAATGTTCCAGGTGAATATACTAGTGAATGCTTTGGGAGTCATTTCTGATTATAGAAATTATATAGGTAAGATGTGACTGCATAATATTACATTTATTTAACCCATCTCACATTAAATAAATAATTTTGGTACTGTTTAGAGCTTGTTCCTCTAAATAAAGATACCACCTGACCATACTTCTGAACTTACCCTCCAAATCCTTACTCACGAAGCGCTACAAGAAGAATATTGATTGCAAGTGGCACAAGGAGGAAAAGCTTTCAAGTTTGCATGTATAGACATTAGATGCAGTTATGACTGGGTTTTGTTTAGTTTAATACATCTGCCATTCCCCCTCTCATTTGAATGGAGATACAGTCAGACTTCAGTGATTACATACACTTCAGTAGAAGCAAAATAATTCAGTTGTCAATCTGCAGATTTTCGGAGGCAGCAAGGCAAGTTGAAACATTTTTCTTCCGTTTTCTTGATCATACTTTTTATCAACCATGTGGAACCACTTTTGTTTGCATAGGCACAGTTAGAGTGAGGTATATGTTAATAAAACCCATGTGATATAAATTTTCTAAGCCAAATACTCTAGACTCATATCTCATCCAACTTTGGAACCTAATATAATCCCTGCATATATATTTTAAATTGTTTAGAAATTGTGCCTGACCCACTGCAGCACTTCACTCTAACTTTAGAGATATCATAACTGAATGTGATTGGCATTACTGCTTTACTTCTAGTAAGTTCCAAAATCATATATTGCATCTAAACAATATAACATGGATAAGAAGTTAAACCTTTTGAGTTTTCCTCTTACTGCTTTAATGAGAAATACAAAAAGATTGCAAATATACATTGGTATGATTTTCATACTAGAAACTACAAACTTATGAAATCATAATGGAACATGAGATTACATGAACGTCTGTGAAATTATCGAAGTATGAATCCACTTCTCTGAATCAAACTTGGAAAAAAAATCAAGTCAGGAATTGTAATGTTTCTGTTTGAAGATGAAATGATACAAAAACATAAAAATCTCCATTTTGTTTTCTAAGAAATCCCTCAGTTACTTTTCTCCAGGGCCAGGACTGTTTTGTACCGGTTTTACTGTTGAAGTCATACCAGCATCAGATTGTGTAATGAAGTGGAGAATGAGGCCCACTGCTCTCAGATGGAGGACTAACTGTTTGTATAATTCAGGAAATTATTGAGTGCTTGCTTTAGTTGATGGATCATTTGCAAGAGATCATACAATTAAAAGCAGAAATGGTTACTCACATCACTTGGTATCAAGGCTATAAATAGCTCCACTAACAGAACCATAAAAGCGATTACCCATAAATACCTCCAGATACTACTGAAATATCCTCAACTAATCCATGTGGAGGAAGCTCAGTGTATTATTGCCACAACTGAAAGGGCAAAACTAGGGTTTCTGATTTCTAAATAAATCAAAAAATTACTTTCTGTAGTTGGAACAGGAATTATTTTCTTCACATTCAGCACTGCTGCCATGGAATGAAAGAGGATCAAGTGCCGTAGAAAATGGACTAGAATAGGAGATAGTGGACCAAATTCACTTTTGTAAGCATGGAGCCCATAGAGTCACTGATTTTGTCAGTAGTGACCTTTTCTCTGCTTTGGATCTTCTTCCAAAACAACCTAACTTAAAATTCAGCAATTGCCATGTAGTGTGTGCCTTGTTCCATGCCAGTTCCTGCCTTGACCCCTGCATTGCCTAACATGTGATAACCTGGTTCTGAGTCTCGGTTCCAATTCCTGAACTCTAACGTTGCCTCTGACGATTGGTTGTGGCATCTGACTTTGGGCTCCAATTCCTGGCTACTGACTTCTGATCTGACCACTAGGTACAAGTGCCAAAATCCAGGTCACTGACATGGGGGATGTTAGGGCAGAACTTAACTCCCTGATAAAAGTCCTGAAATCCTCTGTCTGTTCACAACTCAGGCTATGTCGACACTACAAAGTTAAGCTGATTTTTTGTAAGTCAACATCAAGGCTCTGATTTAAGCAAGTCAATTTTGTGTGTCCACATTACGCTCATTGTGTTGGTGGACTACATCCTCACTAGCAGGGCTTGCATCAACCCATGGAGCACTGCACTGTAGATACCTATTCCATAGCGCACATAGCCAAGTGGAATTTTGGGTTGGGCTTGCAATGCTTTATAGGACCAAAACATTGGCACTAGTGGTTATAGGAACAGGGCATTAGCCTCCCATGATGCACTTACCTCCCTCCCTCCCTGAAATCAACAGAAAACAAACCAAGCCTTTTTTGCAAGTCTGGGTTACCCACGTGGACGACATAGCATGATAAACATGGGCCCTGTTCAGCTGTACACTGTTGTTGTGAATATTACAAATACCTTGTATCTAATCCTGCAGTATTTGCACAGCTGATACAGGAGCTGCTGCGCAGAACAATGTGATGCCCTGCTAGAAGCAAGCAGCCCTGCTGAAAGACAGAGTGGACCAATTAGCAGTTGTTGGCAACAGTTACACATCACCTTGACATAGTTGACCACCATGAACAGTGGCTGCAGGATTTTCAAATACATAAGGCCACTTTCCAGGAACTGTGTGAAGAGCTTTCCCCAGCCCTGAAGCACAACAATACTAAAATGATAGCCAGAGCTGCCCAGAGGATTCAGGGGGCCTGGGGCAAAGCAATTTTGGGAGCCCCTTCCATAAAAAATTGCAATAATATTATATTCTCGTGGGGGCCCCGCGGGGCCCGGCACAAATTGCCCCACTTCCTCCCCCACACACAGGCGGCCCTGGGAAAAATAAACATTCTGCATCGCGACACAAACCCAGTTTTAAGAAAACTTCTTTACAAGGTATCATTGGTTCTCAGCATCAGCTAGTGCTAAAAGGCACTAAAGCTCATTAAAAGGGTTGGACAAATCTTTCCTCTAAACTTTTTCTGGTCGAAAACTAGAGTTTTTAAAATCAGAAAAAAATCATGGACAATGTTGCTGCTTCCGTTCAAAATTTGTTTGGTTTTTAATTGAAAGCTGAAATAGGTCTAACCAAACCTGATATTTTGGTTTCAGAAGTTGTGGCCAATATTTGCTGCTTGGTGTATTGATGTTTAAGAGAAAACAATAAAAAAATTCTGCTTAAAAAAATCCAAACTTTTTGAACCATCTCAGCTGTGACTAAACGCCTGACCACTGCCGTCAGAGATTTTCCAGGTTTCTATACTTGCTGGTCCTGACTCATATCTGTCCCATAACTTTTCGCTAGCCTAGACATAAAATATCACTATACTGGTCAAACAAAAGATCCAACAGCCCAGTATCCTCTCCTACGCAGTGGCCCAATTGCCAGTGCCCAGGATGATGGACCTAAAGGATGATCATGTGATCTCTCTCCTAGCCATACCATCTCCACCCTCTGAACAACAGAGGCTAGGACACATTCGTTACCATCTGGCTAATAGCCAACGACCTTAACCACCATGCCATTTATTCTTCCAAATTAGCTCCATGGGGTCCCTCACAACTGGAACGGTATTGGTGTTGTGTCTTATATAGGCTTATCGTATTCTCACAAAACTGAGCATTTGAGCTTGTTCCAGACTGGAGTACTGCACTGGCTTGCTACACTCGAACTCCAAAGCGCTGCCACAGAGCGCTCCCGCAGCATGTGCTTTGAATGCGATAATGTGCGACTTCCAGCGCGCGGAGAGAAGCTCCCTAGCGCTGCATCTACCTACACCTCTCGTGGAAGCCTTGCAGGCTGGGCAGCCGCTCCACACTAGGGCACTGTTACACTGGTCTTTACACCACGCATGTAACTTGCTTGTGCCTCACAAGTGTTTTTCACACCTCCTGGAGCGAGAAAGTTGCACGCTGTTTAAAGCGCCAGTGTTGTAGCCAAGGGGCTATTGTGAAAACGAAACGCTTCAAAATACACATGCATGTGAAGGACACAGGTGCTTAAAATAATTAATCCAGGGGTCTCAACTGAGGGGTCAGGACCCTTCACGAGGTCAAAAAGTTATTTACTGGAGGGTTGCGACGCTGTCAGCCTTCCACCTCAAACCCCGCTTTGCCTCCAGCATTATAATGGTTAAATTATTATTAACAGAGTGTTTTATAATTTATAAGGGGGAGGTGTCGCACCAGAGCTTGCTATGTTGAAAGGGGTCACTATTATAAAGTTTGAGAACCACTGAATTAACCTCTGGAGCCTCAGGGATGTCGGGGAGGGGTCTCCTTTTGGTGGGTTGGAAGATTATTGCTCTTTCTCATGTGATCCCTCCCCCAGTGGCTAATTTTAAATAGCTACCCTCCCCTGACATGAATCTCCCTATGGCATGAAATTAAATTTAGACTATAATTTGGCATTTGAGAAGTGAAAGAGATGGTAGCCCTAATGGAAAAGCTAACAGCTTGGCTCTTCTGCAAGCCTCAAACTGCTGAACGAGCTTTCGGGTAGGGAAGGCTGTGCCTCCCAAACAGCCTGGCCCTGCCCCCTATCTGACCCCCACCCACTTCCTGCCCCCCAACTACCCCCTCCCCAGAATCCCCAACGCCTCCTGCTCCTTGTCCCCTCACCGTCCCCCAGAGACCCACCACCATCCTGGGACCTCACCACTGCTCCATGGCCCCTGACTGCCCCGATCCCTATTCACCCCCCCTCGCTGAGTCCTGACAGACCCCTGGAATGCCCACAATCCAACCCCCATTCCCTGTCCCCTGACCGTCCCCCCCACCTCTGCCCCCTCCCTGTGCCCTGACTGTCCCTGGGACTTCCTGCCCCTTAGCCAACCTCCCCGGCCCTAGCCCCTTACCCCAGGCTACTCGCCTCACCTGGAGCCTCAGTGCATCCAGGAGCTTCCCTCGACAGCTGCAGCGTGGCTCCGGGGGGGCCTGAGCCCCTCCCCGCTCAGAGCCGCGTAGTAAGGGGGCGGTGCTGCGCGCTTCACGCCGAGTGGAGGGAGCTGAGCTCAGCCTGGAGCTCGCAGCCCCGCCCCCTTATCACGCGACTCTGAGCAGGGCGAAGCTCAGGGCCCCGCCGAAGCAACGCTGCAGCTGTCCTGGAAAGCTCCTGGATGGGCTGAGGCTCCGGGTGAGGGGCGGAGATGGGGTTGCGTCGGGCTGGGGCCAGGGAGGTATCCTCAGCCATTCTTGTGGGGGCCCCTGCGAGGTCTGGGGCAAATTGCCCCACTTGCCCCACCCCCGGGCAGCCCTGATGAGAGCTGTTCTGACAGTGGAGAAGTGAGTGGCAATAGCTATGTGGAAGTTTGCAACACCAGACTGCTACTGGTCAGTAGGGCACCAATTTGGAGTGGGTAAATCTACTGTGGGATCTGTTGTGAGCCAAGTGTTCAGGGGCATTAACAGACTTCTGCTAAGAAGGGTAGTGTCTCTGGGCATCATGCAGGAGACAGTGGAGGGTTTTGCCACAACGGGGTACCCTAACTGCAGTGGGGCAATAAACAGAATGCATATTCCTATCTTGGCACCAGATCACCTTGCCAAAAAGTACATAAACCAAAAGGGATACTTCTCAATGGTGTTGTAAGCACTGGTGGATCACAAGGGCCATTTCACCGATACCAAGGTGGAATGGTCGGAAAGGTGCATGATGTGCGCATTATTAGGGACACAGGTCTGTTCAGAAAGCTACAAGCAGGGACTTTCCAGACTGCAAAATAACCATTGGTGATGCTGAAATGCCAATCGTGATCCTGGGAGACCCAGCCTACCCTTGCTCCCATGGCTCATGAAGCTGTATGCTGGCAGCCTGAACAGCAACAAGGACCAGTTCAACCATAGACTGAGCAAGTGCAGAATGGTGGTGGAACATGTCTTTGGACTTTTAAAAGGTTGCTGGTGCTGTTTGCTTACTAGGTTAGACCTCAGTGAAAACAGTATCCTCATTGTTATTGCTGCCTGCTCCATAATATCTGTAAAACAAAGGGAGAAAAGTTTCTGTTGTGGTGGGGGGTTGAAGCAGATTGGCTGACAGCCAATTTTGAGCAGCCAGACACTAGGGCAATAAGAGCACATCAAGGGGCTCTGCCTCCCTGTGAGGCTTTGAAAGCCAGTTTCAGCAATGAGTCAGAGTAATGTGACACTTACCTGTGTTGTTCCTTACCAAAATCTCCCCTCCTTTGCATTTTCTCCCTTGTAAACTCCACTCCCACCAACCACCATGTGTGGAATGAATAAAGAGCCTTTTCTCCTCAGTCTATTACATTTTATTATGCACACAAACACACAGAGACCACAAATAAAAGTAAGATAATCTGGGGCAAAAAGGCTGATAATGCTGGGGGGGTGGGGGAGGAGAAACAAGGAAAGGTTGCTTACAGACGCCCTGCAGCAACAATCAAAGGTGTGGGAATGGGCGTCTTCTGATCCTTGTACCCTCCCCTGGTGTTGCAGTGCAAGGGATACCAAACTCTATTCAGCACTGATGAGGCCACATCTGCAGTATTGTGTCGCTTTGCCATCACCTCTTTCCCACCCCCACCTGAAAGGATATAGACAAATTGGAGAGTCCAGCAGAGGGCAACAAAAATTATTAGGCGGCTGAGGAACATGACTTAGGGAACTATGCTTAGTCAGTCTGCAGAAAAGAAGAGTGAGAGGGGATTTAATAGCCTTCAACTACCTGAAGGGGGCTTCTAAGGAAGATGGAGCTTGGATGTTCTCAGTGGTGGCAGATGACAGAACAAGGAGCAATGGTCTGAAGTTGCAGTGAGGGAGGTCTAGGTTGGATATTAGGAAACACTATTTCACTAGGAGGGTGGTGAAGCACTGGAATGGGTTACCTAGGGAGGTGGTGGAATCTCC
>NC_133771.1:29424693-29466489 GCF_003597395.2 Chelonoidis abingdonii | reverse complement strand
AAAGTGGGTGCAGGACCCTCTGGCTTCCCCAGGACCCCACCTGGGCGGACTCACTGTGGGAAACGCACAGAGGGGAAGAGGATGCTGAATGCTCCAAGGGTCAAACCCAGGAAGGTGAAGCTGTGTGAGCTTCTTGCCCTGAAGACAGTCTGCTCACAGAGAGGAGACTTCACCAGAGTCCTGACTAGCTTTGTAGGGAGCAGTTCCAGAGCATCGCCCAGGGACTCCGTGACACTCACCATAGAGTGAAAGTATCCGAGCAAACTATAGGCTGAAAATTGCGTCTCAAATTCAGCCATTTCTATTCAGCCAATAGCAGCTCTCCCACCATGGAAACAAATAGCTGGAGTCTTACTGCAGTGTGCCAGACTTTTAATGCAGCTGGAGAGCAGCTGTTCCTCTCCCGGTTCTACTCCTGCTCCTGTATCCATGCACCCTTCTCCAGCTTCCTCCTTAAGTCTCCAGCTGGATGCTTTCAGGCTCCTGCCCATCAGCCCTCTCAATCCCTTCTTCAGATTGAAGGGCAGTAGGAAGCAGAGATGCTGCTGCACTTCCTACTTCCACCCAGCTGACAGAGGTGCTGTAAACAGGGGAGGCCCAGGCCAATAATCCCACCTTTCTTTTCTTGTAGTTACTGATGGGAGCAGAGACACGATCAAGAAAAACACTTAATGGGAGAATGGGGGTAAGAAATCTCTGGACGTAAGGGAACAGGAGACAGCCAACTCATAAAACAACACAGAGCTATAGGACAACATGACGTTTCAAGACAAGAGTCTTGACCCTTTATGATGATTCTTACAGCAAAGAGAAAATGCTGTAAACGTGCAGTTGACTGACAAAGTATCCTGTGAATCTGCAAGCTAATCAAAATTCTGTGACACATTTCTACCCCGGAAATCAAAAAGTGCCAACGTTCTTAATGAGAAACATACTCCTAGAAGCGAGAGTTGCCTAGTAACAGATTAATTTATTTAAACCTTTATATTTTATTTGGTAGTTTGACTAAAGAATAAATGGGGAGAAAGGACCCAACCACCATTAGTAAAAAAGCTACAGACTTGACAAGGCTATTTCAATACTTCTACAGGTTTTGCTGTGCCCTTCTTCTGCAGCACGTTTTCTTTCTGGTGGTAGAAGAGCAATTAGAATGACAGCACTGAGAAGAGTGTTGGCTATATTAGTAGTGAAAACATTCTGCACTCTCCATCTGAGCCAGTCTGATAGGAATAACTGATCACTGTGTAATGTAACTTTTTAATGTCAAAACGTTTGTTGCTTTCATCCTAATGATGCCAAAATTATAGCTCTCTGATAATACCACAAAAATCAAGTAAGCACAGCACTTGATTTAAGTGTTATTTGATATTGCACTTGGTCTACATTTGAGTTAAGCCTAATTGTAAATTGTGGGAGCTAATTGTAAATCATAATATTCCCCAGTAATTATTATAGCTTCATAATAGTTTCTAGGATAAATTATTCAGGATAGCAACAGCAAAACAGCAATACAGCTCAACTAATACCGATGCTAGTCACAGTACTTTTACTGTTGAATTTAAATGTGAGAGGCAACATTCAAAGAACTAATGCCCAACCCTGATTTTTAACATACAGCAATTCTGGAACATTAAACAAATGAAGAATAGAGCTAATAGAGCTGGTCAGAAGTTGGCATGTCCATATTTTATGTTCAGCATGCTTATTTGCCGATGTGTGTATCTATTTATAATAATAGTATGGATGTCCAAGCTCTAGAAATTAAGTTAGTGGCTTGAGTATGCTTGTGTGCACACTGAATTTATATTCTCCATGCTTAGCAAGCAGGAATTGTGGACATTTTCCCCACTTCTAGCCCATGTAATTTATTGATTGAGGGTGGTGGTATATTAGGCCAAGCAAGGTTGGTGCATTCTTCTCATCAGCTCTAAAGAGGTGAAATGTTTGTTTCTGCAGGTGCACGTGTGGTCTGGATCAACCCAGTTTGTGCTTAAAATACTACCCACATATAGTCATTGAATTCCGAACAAAAGGTGAGCAAGCCATGAGATCTTTTACAGCATACTCAGAAATTCTCTTCTAGCTCTGTTAGTTCTTGGATTCTTAGCTCTGACAACTGGGGAAAGAGATTTGGAGGTACATATATGTACTAGACCTCGGTGAAATTTTGTTGGAAAATAATAAATTCACAAAAAAATGAATGTTTCATGGCACAAACTGTGAATTCTGGTTAATTTTAGATGAACCATTTCGGCCCACTCGCCAACATACCATATATATATATATATATATATATATATATTTTTTTTTTTTTTTGGAAAAAGTGAAAACAAAATTTTATTGCCCATTTTAAAAATGAAGAGCTTTGGCCATTTCCAAGTTTTTTCTTCTAACTTTTTGTTTTGAAACATTTGATTTTGACTATTTCCAAATGGCATTTTCTTTAAAAAATTAGCCAATTTTTTAACCAAAAAATGGGTGAGGGGGAAAGCCTCAGAAAATTACATGAAAGTGATCTAGAATTCATTGGAACAAAAGACATTTCTTTTACCCAAAATAATTTTTGTCTCAATGAGAAAAACTAAAACAAATTCACATTAGGTTGAAACTGAAAGGAATTTTATATTTCAGTTTGGCCTCCAAATTTTTATTTTTATTTTTTTTTAAGTCGGTTATTCACTCAGTACACACTTAGGGACAGTTCAACTCCCACTGAAGTCAACAGGACACTTTTCATTGATTTTTAAATGTGAGCCAAATCAGACTCACTATGCTAAAAATCTGCTCTCCAATGCACCTGGTGGATCTCAATTCCAGTATTTTATGCTCCCTACATGGACTAGAATTACCATTTACCTTGGTGGGAGTTCCATAATGTGTAGGGAAAGCAGAATACTGGGAGTCAAGATCTGCTATGCAGATGTGACAGGAGAATTTTGCCTTTAGTAACGTTCTTTTAATAGCTTCATATTAAATCAAGACTGGATTTTTCCCCATAAAAGATAAGTGCCTAGGAATTGTTTTAGGGAAGTTCTGCAGCTTGTGTTATACAGTAGGACAGACCAGATAATCACAAAGTTCCCCTTTGGCCTTGAAATCTATGAATATTTTATACAATGAAATTTCATTAGTTAATTGGAAGAGTATAAACATGTTGACACTCCTAATGACAATGAATTATATTCTTCACACATATCTAGCATCAGGTCTGCAGTCTATTTGGCTTCAGTGGGACTGCTTATGAGTCAGGATGCTGAATTAGGCCCTTATTCACAAACCCTGTTCAGGGCCGCCCAGAGGATTCAGGGGACCTGCGGTCTTCGGTGGCGGCGGCACTTTGGCAGCGGGTCTGGGTTGAAAGGACCCCCGTCACCAAATTGCTGCTGAAGACCCAGAGCAGAAGCAGCTCTAGGGGCCAATGCCCTGTGAGAGTTTTCCAGGCCCCCTCGAGAGAGTGAAGGACCCCGCTCCAGGGGTCCCAAAAAACTGTTGTGGGGGCCCCTGCAGGGCCCGGGGCCAATTGACGCACTTGCAGACCTTTTGGGCGGCCCTGTCACTGTTGGTCAGATTTGACCAACAGGAAATAAAGCAACAGGACCAGAGACTCAGCTAGTGTAAATCACTGTAGCTCCAGTGTAAAAGGAGCTACAGTGATACTGATTTGCATTAGACTCTGGCTCATGTTATTTTGATATCTAAGAACCCTTGGAAACTTCAGGTGAATTCTCTCCTTTCCCTGCTTTCAAGATGTATTTGCATGCCATATGTGCCTACCTACTTACCCAAGGCCAGGCCATGGTGTTTAAAGAGTGGCAGGATATTATCTACACCATTACAAGAAGGCACCATGGATGAAAAAGAACCTTTACATACAAAATAAAAGTGTCTTGAGTGAATAGGTATTTTTGTTTTGTTTTATGGGTACATTTATCCCTGGTGTAGATGAACTAAGATCAGTGAAATGACAACCGGGACAAATTTGCCCTTCAGATTAGCAGGGCCACCCGGAGGGTTGCGGGGGAGGAAGCAAGTGGGGCAATTTGCCCCAGACCCCAGGCCCTGCAGGGGCCCCCCATGAGAGTTTTTCAGGGCTCCAGGAGCAGGATCCATCACTCGCTCCGGGGTCCCCAGAAAACTCTCACGGGGCCTGGGACCCCGGAGCTTCTTCCGCTAAGGGTCTTCAGTGGCAGGGGCCCCACACCGCGGGTCTTCGGGGCACTTCGGCGACGGGTCCCGGAGTGGAAGGACTCCCGCCGCCAAATTACTGCTGAAACAGGGGTCCCCTGCTGCTGAAGACCTCAGGCCCCCTGAATCCTCTGGGTGGCCCTGCAGATTAGTGAACTATGATTTTATGTATTAAAAATGAATTGTGAATTGGCTTGATGTTTTGATAGGAAATTGTACAGAGAATTTGTAAATATTTAGTTTATAGGACTTTTGCAACTCTAACAGGTATTTCCTTAGAGAGATCAAATGTACGCATGGGAATCTATAGACCCGGAGCACTGGTTCAAGGATTTGTGTGCATACTTTCTCCTCCCATAGTAAGAGTAGTTTGCACAGCTGCTTTTTCGGGAAACTTTCAATAATCTTTCATTATGAAATGGCATAAGCACTCAATATAGCCATCAACTCTTTTTTGGATATTCTCTGCCTCTTTCCCTTGGCATCCACATTCTTGAGATGCATACAAGGCTAAGAAAGTACTGTGTAGGGAGTTTGTCATCTTCTAAACGTGAAAACCATGGAATTACAGAATGTGGTTTTCATGCCTCTTAATTCCTCAAGCAGAACTCCCATTGAGTTTAATCAGAGCTGTGTTTGTGAAAGGACTGCCACAGGAAATCTGGAATTGCATAAGGGCATAATAAGTAGAGATGGATAAAGCAGCCCACCTAAAAGTAAGGACTCACTAGAAATTCTGCCAATTACTTGAACTTAATCAAAACTGAACCTGCTTTCACATATGAAATATATATCACCTTACCCTCTGCACTAGCCTTTGTGCTGGGTCTGTTTTCTGCAGTGGAACCAGAAGTAACAAAATATCATAAGAGACTATTCTCATGGTATTTCCAGCCCACCGGGAAACAGGATGTCCTGGAAATCATGTTCTTGTGAGAGTTGTATTTTAAATTTGCAGCCCCCAAAAGCTCAAAGAGACCCTGATCTAATACCCATTGGGGGGTCAATAGAAAGAATCCCAATGATTCCAATAGCTCTAGGCCCTAGAACCAGGTGAAAAGTTTTGGCCAAAAAACGTTTTTCCAGTGAAAAATGTAAATTAAGTGACACTAAAATGTTTATTGAATTTGTATCTGTTTTGCCAAATTGTTTTGGTCAAATAAACCTTGCAGAATTCTTTTGACGTTTTTTTAAAAAAAAACTTTGTTTTGACATTTTTGAAACAAAATGTTTTGATTTTTTTTGGTTCGAAACAACTTTGTTTCAAAATTTGTTTTATCTTTTAAAAAGTAAATGTTTAAAAAATGGTTAAAATCAGGGAAACATTTGGATTTTATCTAAAAAGCCCATTTGTCATTCAACCCAAAATGAAATTGTCAACTTTTTGATTCAGTTGACCTGAAACCATTTGACCTGAAATGTTGAAAAATGAAAAATGTTGACCTGAAACCATTTTCTTTTTGATTTTTCAAAATTGCCAGGGAATAGAAAAATCCATTATTCACACAGCTCTGTTTGGATCAGGGCCATAGAACAGTTAAAAATCCCAATCATACAAATTGCTCCAACTGTGCAGACTGCAGTGTCCAAAATAGAGTACCATGGACTTGAATGGGGCTCTGCATCAACAAAGATCTGCTTATTTAGAGCTCATTGCAGGATCAGGGATAGAATTTGGATTAACAGCCAAACTTCTGGGTGCTTCTCCAAACTCAACCCAGAGCACCTTCTGTGGCATTCCTTGTGGTACTATAGATTTGAATCAGATCTATCCTATGTTAATTAATGCCCTACATACAATGTGCACATCTTCACAAAAAACTTGTTTGTTCTCAGAATTTCTAGGAATAGTCACATTATCCATAGGGACTAGATATAGTAGGAAATGGGATGAGAAGTTACTCATTATTCCAGATCTCATGATTTAAAATATAAAATCAGAATCACCTTGACAGATGTTTAAACCATTTATGTTAAAAGTTAATTACAGGATATCAAATTCTTCTCCCTATTCACATGGAGAACTCCTACTAAGATTTGTTAGGGTTAGTCATCCACAGCAAAGAGGAGGATATTTACCTTTACTCTTTTTTCTGCAATACAGGTTTTTACTGTAGAAGTGACATGCTAGAAGAAAGGTTAAAAGTACATTCTGGCTAACAGAGGAAAACAAAACTGCTTGTAAAAATGGTAGTGGTATAATGTTAGTGATTATGTTACAAATACACACTATTCTGCATTTTCAGAGCCTTATGTTTGCTCAGTCACACTGTGGTTTAAGTGGTCAGACCTGATAAAGTGGTAATTGTCATCACCTCCAGTTGTGCAATTTGGGTGGGCTTGACAGCCATTGATACATGTTATAAAAGAAAACCTATGCCAAACCTTCTGTGAAATCATAATTATGCAACGAATTACATTGTTCTGATCTTAAAATGTGCATCAAATATCATTCCATGTTTATAAGGAGACAAATACCATGCACTCCATTAAACATCCTATCACATTTGGATTATTGGACTGCTACTACTTCATGTCCTACATGAGCCAATTCATGGTTGAGGCACACTGAATATTTTCCTTGTATATATTTCTACATGTGTGGGGGCCTCAGGTGCAGTTCTTTGCATAAAATGAGAGGAATGGATAAGTGATTGGCTTAGCAAGGATTTCTGCCAAGGAAGTAAAATTTTTATGAAACCAACAAAGCCACTCAATCTTTTTTATTCTGAACAAATTTCAACTGAAATAATCATCATGAACATTCATGTGCTATTATTATTATTTTTCAATTGCAATAATGCTTAATTTGGTTTTCCCAGCACATAGGAAGACACAAAGTTCAGACAATCAAAAAACCCAAGGTTACATTCCAGCCAACTTCAAGAACCCTGACTAGAATGGTGTTGAAGCAGATGGGATCAATTTTCTCTTCTGTCACTTGACATAGTACTTAGTCATGAGCTCACAAATTGGAAAATCCATTAAATCAGCAGTTTCCCAAGATACTAATTTAAACCCAAAGATTCTTACAGCAATGAGTGCTGTTTAATGGGGACTATAGTTCTACTTACTCGCTAGGCTTTCTGATTAAGAAATACAGACCATGGCTCTTAGCATGTCTTTCAACCTCAGGCTGGTCCTATTTGCTCCTCTACCAATAGCTATCAGAGTGACAGAGAATGTGGAAAGAGCTAACGTACTCAATGCTTTTTTTTTGTCTCTGTCTTCACGAACAAGGTCAGCTCACAGACTGTTGCACTGGGCAGCACAGCATGGGGAGGAGGTGATCAGCCCTCTGTGGAGAAAGAAGTGGTTCGGAACTATTTTAAAAAGCTGGATGGGCACAAATCCATGGGGCCGGATGCACTGCATCTGAGGGTGGTAAAGGAGTTGGCGGATGTGTTGGCCATTATCTTTGAAAACTCATGGTGATCAGAGGAGGTCCCGGATGACTGAAAAAAGGATACTGCAGTGCCTATCTTTAAAAAAGGGAAGGAGGAGGATCCAGGGAACTACAGGCCAGTCAGTCTCATCTCAGTCCCTGGAAAAATCATGGAGTGGGTCCTCAAGGAGTCAATTCTGAAGCACTTAAGAGGAAAGGAAAGTGATCAGGACAGTCAGCATGGATTCACCATGGGCAAATCATGCCTGACTAACCTAATTGCCTTCTATGAGGACATAATTGGCTCTGTGGATGAGGGGAAGCAGTGTATGTGTTATTCCTTGACTTTAGCAAAGCTTTTGATACAGTCTCCCACAGTATTCTTGCCAGCAAGTTAAAGAAGTATGCTTGATCGATGGACTATAAGATGGATAGAAAAACTGGCCTAAATCATTGGCTTCAATCGCGTAGTGATCAAAGGCTCCATGTCTAGTTGGCAGCTGGTGGTCAAGTCAGAGTCCCCCAAGGTCGGTTCCTGGGGCCAGTTTTGTTCAAATATCTTCATTAAATGATCATGGAGATGGCGTGGACTGCACTCTCAGCAAGTTATGTTAGAATGACACTAATGGACGAGTGGTATAAACGCTGAGGGTAGTAGATAGCTAACAGAGGGACCGTAGACAAATTAGAAAGGATTGGGCCAAAGAAAACCTGATGAGGTTCAACAGGACAGTACAGAGTCCTGCACTTTAAGATGCGAAGAATACCACGCACTGCTACATGATTAGGGACTGAGTGGGTAAGGCAGCCAGTTCTGCAGAAACGGACCTAGGGGTTACACGGCTGGATGAGAAGCTGGATAGGAGTCAACAGTGTGTCCTTATTGCCAAGAAAACCTAACGGCATTTTGTGCTGTAAGTGAAGGCATTGTCAGCAGATCGAGGACGTGATCATTTCCCTCCTATTCGGCATTGGTGAGGCCTCATACTGGAGTACTGTGTCCACAGTTTTGGGCCCACCTACGAAGAAGGATGTGGAATAATTGGAAAGAGACAAGTGGAGGGCAACAAAATTTATAGAGGGCAGGAACACAATGACTTATGAGGAGAGGCTAGGGAACTGGGATTGTTCATCTGCAGAAGAGAAGAATGAGTGGCGGATTTGTATCCGCTGCTTTCAATACCTGAAAGGAGGTTCCAAAGAGGATGGATCTAGAACTGTCTCAGTGGTACCGAATGACACACAAGGAGTAATGGTCTCAAGTTGCAGTGGGGGAGGTTATAGGTTGGATATTAGGAAAAACCTTTTCACTAGGAGGGTGGTGAAGCACTGGAATGGGTTACCTAGGGAGGTGGTGGAATCTCCTTCCTTACAGGTTTTTAAGATCAGACTTGACAAAGCCCTGGCTGGGATGATTTAGTTGGCAATAGGTCCTGCTTTGAGCAGGGGGTTGGACTAGATGACCTCCTGAGGTCCTTTCCAACCCAGATATTCTAGGATTTGATGGTCATATCCTCCTTAGCAGCAATACATGTAAACTGACATAACTTGCCAACCCTCTATGTTGGCCCTCAATGAAGAAAAGCATTTAAGCACATACTTTAAGCATGAATAGTCCCATTGCAGGCATGTGCTTAAGTGCTTTGCTTGATCGAGGTCTAAGGTCCAATAGGCAGAAAGCCCAGTGCAGCTCTTGGATGTAAGATGCTGAGAGTCTACCCAGGGCATTTTGGGTTCTGAGTGCTGCATGGTTCTGCCCTGCATGGTTCTTCCCTGGAATTTTTGCTAATGCACAGACATATTTTTGGAGTGGAGGATGTTTAGATAAGTGGCTTGACTAAGAGGACAAGAACAGAGGATTTTCAACTTAGTGTGGGCATGTAAGAGAAAAATAAAAGACAACAGGGTTTCTATAAGGTGTGGTAAAGTTAATGTATTGATAAGAGAAAGACACTGCCAACATTTTTTATGCCACCAATTAGGTATTCTTTAAAAAGACGGAAAATCCATTCAGCTAAATTATAACAGAATTTTAGCAGACTTTTAAAAAAAACTGCAAGCAACAATCTATTTAAAAGAAAACTATTCCCTTCGTAATACATGGCATAACAACAGTAAATCATCTTATGCTTCTCATTTCTCCACCTTCCCTTCAGGCAACATAGATAGGGAAGCAGAGTGAGCAGAAGATTGAGAGCTAATAATTCCTGAGCTCTAATCCTGGTTTTGCCACTCACTCACTCTATAGCTCCAGAGAAGTCACTACTAGTAATGATCCTGAACCAGAACAGTGGACCCCAGCTCCTTGAACTTCACAGCGTGGGTCTCTATCCCCTCTTTAAAGCTTTCTAAGTGTTTATGTCCCAACCTGTGAAATGAAGATAATATTTACTTACCTACCTACACCTCACAGGCCCATGGTAAGAATTGTACAGTGCTTTACATTCCCAAAGCACTGAAGTAGTGATGGGCACAACAGAAGAATATAAATTGATTGACATATGGTATATTCCCCTTTCTTCATTTTTCTCTCACTAAAAATAAATAATAATAATTTTACCTAAGATATATAACTACTTCTATGACAATCACCTTAGTATCTGAGTACCTAAGAACCAAGATCATGGTGACCAAGTATTGCACAGAAAAGTATCTGATTTAAGTAATAGATATAAGGATAAAAAATTAGATATACAGTCAAAAGTATTGTGAATAAAAACACAACCTAAATGGGGACTTTACAACACAGTCCTGAGCAACGTGAAGTGCATAAAATGTGCCACCTTGGGATTAGCTCTGGAACGTATTAGTATGCAGACACAATTCCTCCCTTGATTCTTCCTTGCTTCTGGGCCATAGTAATTTACTTGTGGCCTATGCCAGCAGTAAATTATGACCCATCTCATCCTGGTTTATCTCCTCTAGTCATTCCCACCCACCCTGTTCATCTGCTTTTTATTTCCTCACTTTGTGTTTTCCCTCTGTTTGGAAAGCACCTAGCTAGTAAGCAGAAGATGGGTAGCTCCACTTACTTCTATTTTGCCTGGATCAATCTCCAGGTACAAAGTAGAAGAGTGAGGTGAGCACATATTCCTTACTCTGTTATATGGGATTCATAGTCTAAGTCACAAACTAGCTCAAAGAAAGTTATATAGTGCATAATTAAATAAGGGGCAGGGACAGGTAAGCTAGCTTTGGATAACAAGCAAATAGATCTATTGGATGAATGATAAAACCATATAATAGAAATGGAGAAAGTGCATTCTATTTAGACTATTTTTCCATGTGAGGCGGGACAGTTCAGAAAAGTACTTTCCATAACATCCCATCCAAACCTCCCACCTCATCCTAACTCTCCTGTTCTATTGTAGGATTCTGCCAGGAATCTTTCACACTGAGTCAGCTACTTTGCATGTAGGTGTAATTAGCAAAAATGCTAATTTGGTCATTTTGGTGCCAGTGCAAGTTTTTCGCTTTGTTGAAGCTCCAAGGGTATTCGTGAGTGTGTCAAACCAAAGAATAAAAGGGCACCTGTCACTAGCCCTAAGCTAAGGAAAGGGATGGCATTTGAGGAATTGAGATGAAATTTCTTTACACAGAGCATTGTAGGCTGAAAAGGGACAGAGAACTGGTATTAATAGTTTTAAATAAAAGCAAGGCAAAGAAAAGTGGCAAATATAGTGGATTTCTTTGAAGCAACTGCTTCTCCAAAGGAGGGGTGGGGATAGACATAGATAAGCTTCCTGATCTGCTTCCATTGAGGCATTCCAAAACAATGGTGTATCAGTGTGTAAGGGCCTTTTACTGGCAATGGGATGTGTGCATCAGACTACACCCATTCCCTTTTGGACTAGGACAAAGCCACAATCAGCCATATGATCGTCATCTCCGGAATGGATAGCTGCAACTCACTGTATCTGGAACTGGAGGCGGATATAACACAAACTCCGGCTCCTGCAAAATGAAGCCATCTATCCCCTTAACAGGAAAAGCTGTCAAAAACGTCAAAAGGGTGCTCCACATCCCCTGCTGGTTCTTACTCCATTGCCAGTATCAGTTCAGTCCTTACTCACGGGCTGGTCTACACTAGAGACTGCCTCTTCATTTGTATTCCAGTGAGACAACTGCTCCCTTAGGGACGGACCAGAGCAAGATCTTTTTTATCCAAACTGTAGAAGAGTGTGGATCTGAGTCAGGGCTGTGTAGGAAAGCTGAGACAGCTGCTGCTTCGGCTGTACTGGTTATAGGAATAGGCAGGATTTCATGCGTCAAGCCTGTCAGTCTGGCACCTTTCTGAAGTGCAAAAAGTTAATTAAAGTCCAGGTTTAAAAAATGAATGAGCCTAGAATCTTCTTTAAATCAGAGAAGTTCCTTAATACGAGTCACGTTCATCCAGTATGTGCTGTTTAGAAGTTTCCCAACATAATTTACCTTTGTTGCTGTTAGCTCATATGATAAGAAGCTATTTAAAAAAAAAAAAGGACAATTTAACACTTAAAAAAAAAAACTATCCTTTTTTTCTCCACTCTCTGCATTCCCTCAATCCCCCCCCCCCCCCCCCCCCCATCCACTGCACTGCAGTTTATGTGAGCAGGAGCCATAAGTAGGGCCAAATGACACAGCAAACTAAATTTAAACTATGGCCTGCTTTGAGTTTTCACTAAGCAAACAACTTTTCTACAGGTTTTTCAAATCAGAACCTGAAAATATTTATTCTGTCACTGAGGTTTCAGGTCTGCTTATTTTGACCAAAAACAAAACAACTTTCTTCTTAAAATCACTTGCATAAGTATTCAGATTTTCAACTAAATGTGTCAAAAATCTGGAACAGAGTGTTGCGTCTTTTCAGCATCTAATATCAGCATTAACTCAATACAAATAGACCTGTTACAAAGATGTGCAATCAGAGATACAAAATAGGAACAGTGCACACAGCCAGGCCTTGATCCTGCACTGAGGATTCTCTTTCATATCAGACAGGAAACACACAGGAAGGCTCTTGCTACTACCCAGAGCACTACTCGAGACAATGGATTTTTGCACAGTTTTTCATGTAGGTTTGGGGCCATTGGAGTCATAATTCCATGTCCCTAACCAAATCTGAATGCTCACGCATGAGGATTGGACATTTTTTTTAACTAGTAAAAATATCCACAGTGACTTTAAATAATATCACATTTATAAAGGACATAAATCCCCATGCTTTGGAACATAAACCAAATAGTTACTGCTTCAAGTTAAGAATAGACCTCCCACATGGGCATGGTAGTCCATTGTAGGAGTTTCTATGCCTTTCTCTGAAGCATCTGAAAAAAACAGAGAAGGAATACTGGAAACATATGTTCCCAAGGCTTAAAAGGTAAATTTACCAGATATGTAAAGAGACTGAGGGGAAAAAACTTAATATAAGATTAGGACGTGCATGAAAAATTGAGGTGAATATTCCTTCTGCCAAACTGTCAGTAAGGAGGGAAAACAGAAGATCTCATGATCTTCAAAACATTGCTCATGCAAAAGGAAAGAGGTAGCCTATCTATAACGGGTATATGGATACTTTCCTGGGTAAATAATACATTCTCCTGGGGAAGGTACTTTGAGAAACGTTTCAGTCTGACATAAGGGCACCATAGACCTCAACCTGGAAGGTGGGCAAATGTTGCTAAATTGATTTAATTTCTGGGGTATCCAAATACAGGCTTGCTGAGAGGTTAAAGAGCGGAGGGCAGCAGGATACAGGATTGTTGTGGAAGTTGGCAACTATTATGGTGTCTCATAGGGGCAGTCTAATCTAACATTTATATTTTAATTATTGGATAAGCCCTGATAACCACCTATGTATTGTGTTTACACAGTCAACCATACTAGATGATTTACAGATGAATAGAAAGACATGCACTGCTCCAACATTCTTACTATCTAATTTAAAATGTGATGTGATAAGCGAAGGAAACAGTAAAGCGGAATCAGAGTGGGAAGGAAAAATCTATAGCAATAAGACTATGTAATTTCTGGAAAGAAGTGGATATATGTTTGTACATGCCCATGTGCATCCACCCCTTCAGGATTTCATGTCACCATAATAGCCACAGAGTTTAAGGTGAACAATACAGAGGTCCTGACATTATGCAAAATAACTTTAGACAGCTAGCTGACACCACAGCCCAGATTCTGATCTCCATTACACAAAGAAAATCTGAAGCAACCCCACTGAAACTCATGGAATTACAGCAATGCAAGATTGGTATGAATGGAAAGAGGATCAAGCCCAATAAAACTAATTGGCAAATCAATCAAATTAAACTAGAAAGCTTTGCACACAAGTAATCTTGCACCCATGAGCAGCCCCTGGAGCACAAGGAGTGTAAATTACTCATATACTTAAATTGTTGCAGGATTGGGACTTTGGTAATTACCAGAATCTGAAATTTCTGTGCTTTGGGGATTACTTCTGCCCCTTTGCCTCCAATTTCCTCTTGCGATTGTAACATAAAATATGAACTCCCCCACACCATACACAATCTCACCAGAAAACAAGCAAAGATATGTTAGCTACAACAGAGGCCATATTTGTGGCTTGATGTCTAAGTAGTTCCTCCTCCTTCTCCTCCTCCAAAAAAGGGTATTTTGGACAGAGCACGTCCAAACAGACTAGTCGTCAATTCACTTGACTATCAAGTCAATACACACTGGAAACAGAAAAAAAGAAAATCAAAACTTCCGTTTCACTGATCATTTGAATATGGAGACCCAGATCCTGAGCTGGTGCAAATCAGCATAGCACCACTGAAGCCCTTACAATTTACTCCAGCTGAGGATCCAGCCTGGAAAATTTATTCCCGAATGATCTGGCAAACAGGACAAGTGGCACCACTCATTTAAACCAGTGTACTATAAAAGAGTTCAGCATTAATGGAGCTGGATTTCACGAGGAACCACTGCTCAAGCAGAGAAGGGGACCACATGCTTCTTGTGTGTATCTCCACTGCCTCTGCTCACAGTGCTGTGAAAGCCACTATCTAAATTGATAATAGCTTTTTCAGTTGTAAATCTCTGTGCATTTTTGGCAGCTGTTGACAATGTTACACTTGCCCTGACTAATTGGGAAAACAGACACTTCCTGCCAAAAATAAATAAATAAAAAATCAGAGAGCTTTACTGTGTCTGCTACTATATTTTAAAGTAAACCCTTCACCACCCACTCCCTCTTTCCCACCCCTTTGCTATTTGTCTAGATAATAGCTTTCACAGCTGAAGAAATGCAGAGCATGGGAGTGGCTTTTGTAGTGTTCAACACCCAGAGCTCACAAATATGAAGATATGTGAATAGCCCCTCATTCATTCATCCAGCTGATATTTGCAAAGGACAGCGTGATATTTAATAGCTAAGATACAACACCATTTCCCAGGAGAAGTTGGGAAGGAGGGAGAATGTTAGAGTGGTATTTTTTAGTAATCATCCTTGTATTGATTTTTAAAACACTAAGAGCCAGATTCTGACACACTTGTTCAATATTACCTTTGCACTTGACTCCACAATAAGTCACTGATTTCAGTGGGGCTACTTGCAGAGAAAAGCACTACCTAAAGCGAGTAAGGGTGACAGAATTTGGCCCTTAGTCCGATAGAAAATTGAGCATATGTATATTTTTGAGCCGTAGTAGTGTTTTGATTTTAGAAGTGACCCTTTATTCCCCACCCCACTATCACTCCATTGTATCAGACAAGCTAAAAGAAGGCATATAGAACGAAACAGAGGTGCAGGCAGTACCTGAGCAGACCCTTGTAGTCCCGTGTGGTGAAACAGGTGGGCCCCACCTTAATGTCCCAAGCAGATCAGCAACAGATTTCAGTTTAGCCACCAAGGGCACAGAGATGCCAACACACATTAATCAGATCATGTCTCCCCTTTAAATAAAGCTTCAGCCTAGGAAGCATTGCACCCAACATTGCCTCAGGCCAGGGATTATTATATAGCAGTCATTTCATCAGGCCTCATGTTCAGAGCTCCCAAATTTAAAGTCCACACCCAAGTCTGTGAATCAGGTTAGGCCTGTCTCCAGCTGCCTCAGGGAGCAACTGCCCCTACTCACTGCAGCCTGCCTGGCTTCTACGCCTCTCTCTCTATCTTTCATTCTGCTTCCTGTTTCTGTTTTATATCACTTCAACCCTAGGGCAGGGCTTAACTGACTATCCCCTAGCCTGTCCCTTAAAGAGACAGTACCTTTTTCCACAGGTGCTCTTTCACATATCCCATACCAAAACACAAAAAACCCAACCAACCTTCAAAAAGCACCTTGCTTCATACAACTTTCATTGTCATGCCCTCAAAGTAACCTATGAAGCAGATTGTGTCTCAGGGTCACCCAATGCACCATCTGCTCTGGAGAGGGTGAGGTGGACTAATATAGCCTACACCAAACCTATATCTAGTGTAGTGTACATCCCCTTGCACAACTATGCTGGCTGGTATCCTGAGTGTGGAGCCAAGACTACATCCACTCCCTGTCCCCTCCTGCCAATATGCACAAGGGATGAAGCAGCTCCTGCTCTATTCCCCACAAGGTTTGGATAGCCAGAACAGGGTTCTTTTACGTGCATTTAGGCACCTGCATGCAAGATAGGCTTTGCAAATTTAGGGTCACAGGGATGGCCTAGCACTCAAAAGTCAGGAAACAGCAAAATTATGTCTTGTCCATACAAACTTATCCTTTTTCTGCATATATGTTATGAGGGTTTTATTACATAGTTATATGCTTTTTCAAATAAAGTAAAGTATAATTTCATGTGTTTTCTTCATAAACCTTATATGTACATTTTATCTGAATGCAGTCCTGTGTTCATAGGAAATATGACTCTCTGCTATGTGTCAGTTTGTACAGTTTAATAGGCCCAAACACATTTTAATAACTTGTACAACATTCCTGAAATGGCATATATTGTTAAAGGGAAAGCTATATACAGAGCGCACAGAATCACAGGACTGGAAGGGACTTGGAGGGGTCATCCAGTCCAGTTCCCTGCACTCATGACAAGACTAAGTATTATCTAGACCATTCCTGACAGGTGTTTGTCTAATCTGCTCTTAAATATCACCAATGATGGAGATTCCATAATCTCCCTAGGCAATTTATTCCAGTGCATAACTACTCTGACTGGAAGTTTCTCCTAATGTTCAACCTAAACCACCCTTGCTGCAATTTAAGCCCATTGCTTCTTAGACTATCCTCACAGGTTAAGGAGAACAATTTTTCCTCTCTCCTCCTTGTAACAGCTTTTTATGTACTTGAAAACTCTTATTGCCACCCCCCACCCCCCGTCTTCTCTTCTACAGACTAAAAAAACCTATTTTTTTCATCTTCCCTCATAGGTCATGTTATCTAGACATTTCATTTTTTTTTTTTTTTTTTGCTCTTCTCTGGACTCTCTCCAATCTGGCCACATTTTTTCTGAAATGTGGCATCCAGAATTAGACGCAATATGCCTGTCGAGGCCTAATCAGCACAGACAGTCCTGCTAATACGTCCCAGAATTATGTTTGCTTTTTTTTACAACAGTGTTACTCTGACTCATATTTAGCTTCTGATCCACTATCACCCCCGATCCCTTTCTGCAGTACTCTTCCTAGGCAGTCATTTCCCATATTGTATGTGTGCAACTGATTGTTCCTTCCTAAGTGGAGTACTTTGCATTTGTCCTTATTGAATGTCATCCTATTTACTTCAGACCATTTCTCCAGTTTGTCTAGATCATTTTAAATTTTAATCCTATTCTCCAAAGCACCTACAACCCCTCCAAGCTTGGTATCACCTGCAAACTTTATACATGTATTCTGTCATTATCTAAATCATTGATGAAGATATTGAACAGAACTGGACCCAGAACCGATCCCTGTGGGACCCTGTCATAAACAGATAGCTAAGGGTTAATATTTCTTTTACCTGTAAAGGGTTAACAAAGAGAACGAAACACCTGACCAGAGGACCAATCAGGAAAACGGATTTTTCAAAGCTCAGGGAGGGAATGTTTGGGTCAGTGTCTTTGTCTGGCTCTCAGCTATGAGAGGGATCTTTCTATCTTCAAGCTTCTAATCTTCAGTTTCAAAGTTGTAAGTACAAAGGTAGAAAAACAATAGGCTGTTATTGTTTTTTTTTTTGTATTTACATGTGTGTAGTTTGCTGGAAAGTTTTAAATTGTATTTCTTTTTGAATAAGGCTGTTTATTATTATTTTCTTATAGCAGATAGCCCTGTGTATTGTCACCTGTGATTGCAGAGATATGTTTATGTGTTCTTTTTTCTTTTTAAGATCTGTTTGAGTTTTCTCTGGGTAGGCTAAGGAACGAAGGGAAGGGAAATTCTCTTTGTGTTAGATTTATGGAGGGTGAATCTGTGCAGCCTCAGGGGAAGAAGGAGGGGGGGAGGTAAATTGCCCTCTCTGTTTTGCATTCAAGAAGTTTAAGTACAGTATTGCCCAGGATAACCCAGGGAGGGGGAGCTGGGGATGAGATAAAGAGGAGACAGGGGAGGAGGTTGTTTTCCCTTTGATGTGAGACTCAGGGCCTCTTAGTCTTGGGGTCCCCCAGAGAAGGTTTTGGGAGACCAGAGAGGGAGCCAAGCCCTGAAATCACTTGGCTGGTGGCAGCAATATCAGATCTAAGCTGGTAATTAAGCTTAGAGAAGTTTATGCTAGTACCTCATATTTGAACTCTAAGGTTCAGATCGAGGAATTATACTATGACAGACCCCACTTGTTATGCCTTCCAGCAGGACTGTGAACCACTGATTACTACTCTCTGGGAACGGTTTTCCAACAAGTTATGCACCCACCTTATAATAGCTCCATTTAGGCTATATTTCCCTAGTGTAATCCATTCCTGGCACACACAAGTGTATCAACCATTGTGAAACCACTTGCTTTGGCTGTATGGGATTCAGAGCAAAAAAAAACAAGCGGAGATAGAGTTGCTGAAAAATAAAGGCTCAGAGAAGACACCTGCAAACTGTGGGAAGAGGAGGAAGAAAGCGGTGCACTAAAAAGGAAACCAGCATCCTTTGGTGTAGAATTATTTTTTCTCCAGATCAAAAGTACAGCAAGACAATGTGTTATTTGTGTAGGACAAGTATCAGAAGAGAGAAGGAAGGAGCACACTTGGGAACATTTTCTCTAAAAGGGAAAACAGCTTTGCAGTAGACACATCTATACAAAATTCAGTGGACTCTCTGTAGTACTGTCGCGAAGAAACGTGAAGAGAAGTAAAATTTAAATATAAAATTAGGTTAAATATGCCCAAGGCAATTTCTATTGTCAGTCACTCCTAGATCTTTTTCATGGCTCATGTAATAAAAGAACTTTAATACAGGGCCAGTGCAAGGAAGTTTCGCGCCCTAGGCGAAACTTCCACCTTGCACCCCCCACCCCCTTAAACCCGCCCACCACAGCAGCTAACTCAGCTCCCCACCCCGGGAGCCCCCCCAGCAGCAGCTACCCCCCACCACCATGACAGCTAACCCATCTCCACCTCCATCCCCCCACAGCAACTAACCCCGCCCAGGGAGACTCCCTCTGTCCCCCCACGGCAGCTAACCTCACCCGGGGAGACTCTCCCCCGTCTCCCCATGGCAGATAATCCTGCCTGGCCAAGGATAGGTCACACGTGCAGCATAGATATATTGAATTATTCCTGAATTCATCTCCAAAAAGAAAACAAGATTGCTAGTGACAGTGACACAAACCCATACTAGGATGAAGCAAGAACTCGTTTGCTTATCATTCTTGGAGCTAGAATACAGGTGCTCTTGTTCAGTAGCAAAGATAAACCATAAAAGTCATAGTTTTTTCAAAGGCAATTCAGTCTGTATCTAAAATTATTCAGTATGGGGTTGTGTAGTAAAGCATACAATAAATTGTGTTCACACTGTGGAATTTGTAAAAAACAACAACAACAACAACAAAATGAAAAAAAACCCTCCCTCCCCCCGCCACGGCAGCTAACCCTGCCTGGGGAGACTTCCCCCCACCCTCGCCACCACAGCTAACCCTGCCTGGGTAGCCCACCCCAGCTCACCTCAGCTGAGCACGCTGGCGCTGCTCTAATTCTCCTCCCCGCCCAGGCTTGCGGCACCGATTGGAGGAGACTTAGAGCTGGGCTGTGTGCTCAGCGGAGGAGGCAGAGTGGAGGTGAGCTGGGGTGGGGAGCTGTTCCCCTGTGCCTCCACCCCCGTTACTGTGGGCAGCCCTCCCTGTACCCCTCCCCCAGCTCACCTCCACTCCACCTCCTCACCTGAGGGGACTTTTAGGCGCCTCTAACCACAAGGCACCCTAGGCGGCCACCTAGTTTGCCTAAATGGTTGCACTGGCCCTGCTTTAATGATATTCAAACCAACACACACATTACATTTATCTAGCACATTTGATCCACAAAGATCTCTAAGGGCTTTACAATGATGGCATCACTTTCCTCAGCGTTGAAATGCACTCACCTCTGGGACGAAACATTACAAATAATTTAGATTAACTATGGATAGAAGTACCACACAGCAGTTGATTGTGCACTGGCTCATTCATCCCCTTGCAGGTCATCAGAGAGTGTAAGCTTTTCTATTAGTTTCTTCCCTGCAGAGGAAGAAGTACTAAATTAATGCTGACTAAAGTCCTTGTAAACACCTTGTAGGTTTTCAGGGCAATTGGATCTGACTCCCTTCAGCCCAGCCTGTCCCTACCTGCAGAGCTTTGCCTTTAGACTATCCAGGGGCAGCTCCAGGCATCAGCATGCCAAGAGCGTGCTTGGGGCAGCAAGCCACGGGGAGTGCTCTGTCGGCTGAGTGCTCCTTCAGCAGCATGCCTGCAGAGGGTCTGCTGGTCCCGCAGCTTCGGCGGACCTCCCACAGGTGTGCCACCGAATCTGCAGGACCAGGGACCTCCCGCAGGCTAGCCGCCGAAGGCAGCCTGCCTGCCATGTCTGGGGTGGCAAAATACCTAGAGCCGCCCCTGAGACTATCCATATGGTCAGGTTCCAGGGAGAATGCACCCAGCCTCCTTTTCTTTATAGCTAGATGGGACGGGAGATCTAAAAGTTATTTTCTTTTGTAACCTGTTGAGAACCACTGACACACAAAGGGAATTGATATGCCAAAGAACAGGCACCTTCCCTTCCGATGCTCCAGCGTACAATCTGTTGGATGCCAAGCCATTCTACCCAACAAGAGGGAAAAGGATAACATGGCTGCTAAATATATTAAATTCTCTACATAGATTAGAGAAATATTTCACAACTTGTTGATAATATAATCGAAATGTATAAGACTTTGAGTGGCCCTGACTGAAAAGGGCAGGAGATGAACATGTGTTCCTTTAAACAGAACCGCAGTGTCATTCGACAACAAACTAAGGAATAAAATATGTTTTCAAATAGCACTTTTATACGGACGACATTTTAAATGGCGAATAATGCATTTACAGTGTGTGGGAGCTAATATATCTTGAAGGTGAGAAAAGTGTTCAGAGAAAGTGGTTTAGCAGAGAAAACCTCTAATTAAAGTGGTGTGTCAGGGTATCTGTGAAAATGAAGTACCAGGCTATGCACTCAGTTTTTAACATATGTTATGCAATATTTCAACTAAATTAGCTGACAACATGCTCTCCCTTCATTGGTTACTATAGTGAGGATATTTTTAACTCTCCTTTTAGTACCTGAATAGCTAATTTTTAACCAACTGTTTCGCCACAGGAGGTCCCAAATGCTCCTGGCAAGAGGGAACAAATGCAAGCAGTAGTTCAACTTTCCCTCTTCTAGTTAACTTTTAGAACCTCATTTGCAAGCTTTTTCCAATTTGTCTCTCACTGTTTACGTACCCAGCATAAAAAGAGAGTTAAATATGTTTATACAGATAGATTTGAATAATAATTGTAATAACTATAGCTGGCTTTGTGGAAGAATTGATGGAATTAAACCATCTCCTAAGAGTATAATACTTTCCACTACCAAGGCTTTGCAAGATTATTATTTTGGGCCTAAGCAGTTTCTTAATTTCCATAATGGTATGTTTACTTTTGGATGCCTCAACTAAACATCTGTCTGTTGTCCCCCTCCCCCCCCACGCATCTTATTAGTGTCAAAGGTTTATGAGTCTTTGACTTTGTGATTCAGTTCCAAATATTTTTTAAAATCTAACTTTAATATTAAACTGGGTGAAATTTTTCAATTTTTTGAAATATTTTTGCAAAAAATGAATTCAGAAGTCTTCCATGAGCTTAACTTATTTGCAATACATTTATCCTGATATAAACCTAAATAAAATATGTGCTATACAGTGTCCTACAAGCTTGTATGTTGCCATGATCTTTTTCTAAAGACCTTAGCATTCCAATTAGAAAAGCATAAGGACTATATTTTCAAATCCTGCTTTTGAAACTGGATGCACAAATGCTGTATGCATACCAGTTTGCAGCTCAAATGGACGTGTTCATTGAACAGTGCAATTTGTATGTGTAAATGACTTTCAATATGCAATCAACATTTGAACATGTAAAATGGGAAGTTAGATATCTAATTACCGTCTAAAGGACTCAATCTTGCATTGTGCCCAGCATTCTTACCCAATTCAGTAAACTCAAACATACGCTTGACTTTGGGCACAGACTTCAATGGGACTATTAAACGTGCTTAACTTTAAGCACATAAGGTGCCATGTAGGACTTGGCCAGGATGCTGAGCATCTTGCACTTGTGTGCCCCCGTGGTGAATTTAGCACAGAAATGCAAACAGACTGCTTTAAGGCAATTGTGAAAATTTGACCATGAGTCCTATATGCAAAAGGCAACATTGATGCAGTGTTAAGTCTGAGATTTCCTTTGCAGCAATGCTAGAAAATTGAAATGTAAGATTTCTAAACAGAGTAAATTGAAAGGAAAAGTAATCAGTCACCAGTGATAGCAATCCATGTCTAAATGGAAGAGGTCTAAACTTCACCAGCAATGCAATAAAATATATTTCTTGAGTGCAGTAGAAGGGTTAAATATAGCCTTGTGTGTTGACTGACCGGTAATGGAAGATTATTATATTTGTTGTTCCTCCACACAGCACAGTGAAAATTATATTTCCTAGAGTTAATGTAAGCACAGATGAATGCATAATGGAGATGTGACTTACATACTAATGTAAGTGAAAATTGAGTACACTGTTTACAGAGTTCAAACTTGGGGGGAAAGCCTTTATTTAATTAACTAGTTTCCTATGATTGTTAATATTTTGGCAAATGTGATAGTCAGTCAGACTGGACCTAGCCTAATCATCTAAATACTTTCTAAGTCATTTCATCCATCAATTAAGAATTGGAGGTCACTGCAGGGCTTGATTTAGAACTTGTCAGAAAAAAAGCAAGGAGATTTTTACAAAAATAGAGATTCCCCCCCTCAAAAAATAAATTCCAAAAAATTTGCAAGCAACTCTAATATTTTGAAAAACAAGGGAAATATTTTGTGAAAAATTGTCCAAAAAAATCCATACATTTTCTCAAGTTTCTCAGCTTTGCATGAGTGTTGTGGCCAGTCTACCATCATCTTATATAGATGGGAGATGGGAACAGTTTCAATAACTCTTCCCTTGTGAGTGTATTCTAAAATATCACACTTAAATAGCTTTTCCTAAGATTCAGTATAAAATTTCTCTTGGCACCGTTTTATTCCATTATTTCTAGTTGTGTCCTTCACAACTACAATAAACAATTCACTTTCCATTATTAGCACTTACATCTTTCTGAGGCTTGCAAATGGTTAGAATACACACCTTCGCCACTATTTAGCTATGCTATTCATACATAGGCCATGTTTCTGCAGTTGGAGCCAGGTAGGCAGATCCATGATCTGACATAGACCACCACTGGTTCCACAGCTCAGATTATGAGGTTCCAGTAGCAGGATCCAGATCTTAGTTATATTAATATTTCCTCAAAAGTTTCCTTTTTGTCTGTCTCCCTCTCTAATTGTCGTGTATTCTATGCAGCCCCCTCATTTTGGAATGTATCTGCTGACACTTATACTGCCGTCCTTTTCTCCTTTAAGTTTGAAGTACTGTATACAATTCTGGTCACCCAATATTCAAGAAGAATGAAGTCAAATTGGAATAGGCACAGAGAAGGGCTACTAGGATAATCAGAGGAATAGGGGCTTATCTTATGACAGGAGACAAAGAGCTTGGTTTATTTTAGTTTGAAAGCAAATAAGACTGCTCTCTCTAAGTATACCAGGGAAGTAAATGCCCAGGAGGGAAAAGAACTCTTCAAGCTAAAGGATATTGTTGGCCCAAGAAGACATGGATATAAACTGGTCATGGATAACTGGGAGAAGGTTTCTAACTGTCAGAGGAGTAAGGTTCTGGAACAGCTTTCTGATAGGCGTATTGGGTGGCAAACAACCTAACTAGCTTTAAGATCCAGCTTCATAAGTTTACAAACAGGATTCTATTGACTGAGTGCCAATGACCCGAAAGTATGTTCCTAAGTCCTTCTTCAACATACACTTATTTCTAAAACCCTATTCCTCCTACACTGAACCATTAACAAGAGACATTAGAGAAAAAAATTTAAAAATGTGAAACAAGAAGACATGGATCTAACACTACAGCTGCTGAATTTCACAGCTCAGTCAGCTGCATTCCATCCCCTGTTCATCACCTTTACATTGTCTACTTAGGTTATAGACTCCTCAAGCTAGGCCCCTGTCTGTTAAGGTGCTGATTCAGCCAAGTATTTAAGCTCACGCTTAACGTTGAACACATACTTATTTCCATCACTGTTCAGCTAAGTACCATTAGCTTCAGTGGGATCTAAGTACATCGTGAATAAGAGTACTTAGCTGAAATGCAGCCTTCATGATTGCAGACAAATGGTTTAAAATAATATTCTTTATGTTATTTCAGAAACACAGCTCAGCTCATGCTGATACAGAGACAGACAGACAGGATTGTTATCCAATGGAAGACATCAGTGAAGAAGGCACACACTTGTGAAAGATGCAATATATAATTAGATGCCATTGGTACACTGTAGTCTAGGATAAAGTTGATGCCCATGTAATCATAAATTGTCATTACAAATGTGGTATCTGAAGAATAAATGTTTTTCTGTGGCAAAATAAAAAAACTGCATAATTTATGTCTTTTGAAGGAAAAAAGAATCTCTTGTAAAAAGTGTTATGTAACAAGAGACATTTACTTGCCCTGTGCAGTAACTGAGTTTCTTCAAGATGGTTGTCCCTTTGGGTTCTCCATTTTAGGAGAAACTGCAACCCTGTGCTTGTAATCAGTGATTTTTAGTGGCAGTGCCTGGTTGGGTCGCACATGGACTATTCCTGTCTCACAGTGTCTCAGATGGTTACATAGCACTGTGCAACCAACCGTTCCTTAGTTCCTTCTCTACCACAGAGGATCTAACATGGGAAAAGTCTGAAGTAGAAGGGAGGAGGGAGAGAGTAGTGAAACACCCACAGGGACAATCATCTCAAAGAACCTCCATTACTGCACAAGAGTAAGCAACCTTCTCCTATTCTTCGAGGAGCATCCTTATTGGTGCTCCACTGTAGGTGACTGTAGAACAGTGCCCCTTCTTAGAAGGGAAGGACTTCAGAGTTGCAGTCCTGGCTCATGATAAAACCATAAGCCCAAATAGAGCATCTGATGAGGAGTGCTGCTGTATGGCATAATGCTGTGTGAATGTATAGGCTGATGCCCAGGTTGCCGATTTACAGATGTCCATAATAGGCTGTTGAGGAAGGCTATTGAGGCTGAGTGGTCTGGTGGAGTATGTGCAGGTCCCTGGAGGGGTTTGTAGTGGTTCACGGTGATAGCAAAGCTCAGTGTAATCCATTTAGACAGCCTTTGTTTGGATATGGCATCCCTCATAGATTGTTCCATGATGGAAAGAAAATAACTTTGGTGACTTTATGAAAGTCTTTGTCCTGTCAATGTAAAACGCAGCACTCTTCAGACATCCAGAGCGTGAAGCATTGCTTCTTGTTTATTCCCGTGAAGTTTTGAGAAGAACGATGGGAGATGGATAGGTTGATTCAAATGGAATACCGAAACACTTCGGTTTGAATTTGGGATGTGGTCTTAGGGTAACTGTTTTTGAAACATAATGTGATGGGCATGGGAGGTGCCATGGGTGCTCCCAGGTTTCCCACTCATTGGACAGATGTAATAACAGTGAGAAAGGTGTGTTTGACTAGGATAAATAGTGTTACTGACATGTGGCCTAACAGTTGGAGGCAGGTCCTGGCCAATGTCTGTGGGCTGGCTTGTGTTGTGGTGATTACATCGACTAGAGTGGTAAATCTGTGTCTAGGCAGAGAGACTGTTTCCAGAGATTTGAGTAGACCCCAGTGAACTCCAATCTCTGCACAGATGTGACTGTTGATTTTTATTTAATTGTAGACCTAGCTGTGTGAAGAGAGCTACTGTCTTTTGGGTAGCATCTAGTGCCTCTTCTCAAGTTGATGCTTTGATTAAGCAATCATCCAGATATTAGTCCCCTATGACTCCTTGTCTGCGGAGGTGGGCTGCCACAATCACAAGGACCTTTGAGAATACCTGTGGAGCAGTGGATAATCCAAAAAGGAATATTTTGTACCAGAAATTATCTGTTCCCAGAACAAACTCAAGAAAAACTCCTGTGTGAGGAATGTATCATTATGTGAAAAATAAGCTTCCTGTAGGTCTGTCATAAATAGATAGCTAAGGGTTAATGTTTCTTTTACCTGTAAAGGGTTAGCAAAGGGAACCAAACACCTGACCAAAGGACCAATCAGGAAACTGGATTTTTCAAAGTCAGGGAGGGAATTTTTGGGATCTGAGTCTTTTGTCTGTCTCTCAGCTATAAGAAGGTTCTTTCTATCTTCTAATCATCTGTTTCCAACTTGTAAGTACAGTAGAAAAACAATATAGCTTTATGTGTTTTGGTTGTATTTACATGTGTGTAGCTTGCTGGAATGTTTAAATGTATCTCTTTTTGAATAAGGTTGTTTATTCATTTTTAATTTTAGCAATTGATCCTGTATTATTGTCATCTTGAACAGAGAAATTTTGATGTCTTTTTCTTTCTTTTAAGACTTTTTTGAGTTTTTCTCTCTGGGTAGGCTAAGGAACGAAGGGAGGGGATTCTCTTGTTGTTAGATCTACGGAGGGTAAGCTCTGCAGCACCAGGGATTTGTGGAGGGGGAAGAGAGAGAATCATTCTGTTTCCTTGTATTTGGGGTTTGTTTCTTGTGGAATAGAGGAGACATGCTTCTTGGTATTGTGATGTAAAGAGATTGCATCAGTACTCTCAGGTTAGCCCAGAGAGGAAAGTCTGGGTGGGAGAGAGAGGTGGAAGGGAAGTGGGTTATTTCCCTTGCCGGTAAGACTCAGAGCTTCTGGGTCTTGGGGTCCCTCCAGGGAAAGTTTGGGGAGACCAGAGCGAGGCAGGCGCTGTAATTTCTGGTGGCAGCGAGATAAGATCCAAGCTGGTAATTAAGGCACCCACATTTTGGACGCTAAGGTCCAGATTTGGGAAAGATGCTTATGATAAGGTCAAGGGGTGAGAACCAGTCCACTCTTTCTAGTGCTGGAATTATTTTTGCTAGCATGACAATCCTGAACCACTGGGTCTTCATGAATTTTGTTGAGTCTTCGTAAGTCAAGAATGAGTCTCCATCCTCCAGTTGTTTTCTAGGTTAGAAAATAATGGTAGTAGAAACCCCTTCCTTGTGTGTTGTGTTGGTAGTGTTCTACTACACCTAGGCATATGAGATGGATTACCTCCTGTCACAATAGATGTTCATGAGAAGGGTCCCTGAAGAGGTTTGAGGATGGAGGAATGGAGGAATAGGGGGGAATGGAGGTAAATTGGATGGAATGGCCAATCTTTATGATTTCTAATACCCATTTGTCTGACATGATGGTCTGCCATGCTGGGTGGAACGGAGTCAGATGGTGTCAGATGGGACCGGCAATAGAAAAAAAAAGTGGGGCAGTGTCTCTGGTCCTTGACCAAACCCTGTAAAAACAAGAATTTTGAGGGAAGTTGTTTGGGACATCAAGAGCTGGGAAGCGAATGGTCTTCACTTTGCAGGTCATATTGTCTCTGAGGCTGTGTTGATATATAGTTCTTTGCACTGAGTAATACTTTCCCTGTTTTTTTCCTTTTTTGTAGGCGTGAATTATGCCCAAGGATCTCAGAGTCTCTCTGGAGTCCTTCAAAGTGTGAAGGGATCATCTTTTTTGGCTGCGAACAGCTTGGGGCCTTTGAACAGGACATCCTCAACAGTTGATTGCACCTTTTTGGGAAAACCCAAGAGATGGAGCCAGGAAGCTTGTTTCATTACTATGGCCATGGCAATGGAAAGTGCTGCCATCTCTGCAGAGTCCAGTGAAGCTTGTAAAATTATGCAGGCTAAAGATCACCCTCAGATATAGATGCTTTAAGTTGTTCCTTTTTTGTCCTCAGGTATGTGTTCAATAAAGTCAGACAGCTCTGAGTAATTGGAGTGATTGTATTTGGCCATTATGGGTTCATAGTTTGCAATCCTGAACTGTAGGGTCTCTGAAGTGTAAACTTTATGCCCTCTAAAGGTCCAGTCTCTTTCAGTCCCTGTCACGTATGGTGGAGCTTGAACAGTGTTGCCTTCCCTGCTCGTTCACGGCCTCTACCACCAGAGTTTGGTGTGGGGAGAAAAAATAGGAATTCCATCCCCCTTGGAAGGGACATAATATTTTTGCAGGTGGGTGGAATTGTTGCTAGGATCTACCTGATAATCTTGGTTGGGTCCATGAGAGCCTCGTTGATTGGGAGGACAGTCTTGGAGAAGGTTGAAGTCTGGAGGCTGTCCAGCAACTTATATTGAGACTCCACAACATCTTCCAGCAGTATCACCAGGGAATCTGCAATCCTCTTAAACAGTTCCTGGAACTGTTTAACGTCATCCCCTGTCATGGGCAGTGGGGGAATGACAGCATCATCCAGAGAAGAGAATGAAAAATGGGCAGCGGATGTGACTTCCTCAACTGAAGTCACCTCCAATTCATCAGCTGCCTCTTCTGGAGGTTCAGAGGGTGATGGAGAATGTCTGGACCTCTCCCAGGGTGGAGTGGGAGGCTTAGGATAGTGTTGGCAGTATGTTGCTCATGGGTCCCAGTAAGGCCACTGTGGTGTAAATGGCATAGGTGGCAGCATCCATAGGTCTCTGCATCATCCTTGAGTTTCAGGTCTGGAGTGGTAGTCATGGTGCTCTGGTGGACCTGGTTTGGTAACTATGTGGATAGGCAAGGGGTGATAGGAGGAGAAGATTTCCCCTTCATCATCATCATCATCCTTGTTGCTGGATAAAGAAGGAGCTGATCTGGGTGGTGTGGTGAGTTGGCACAGTACAGAGCACCCTGGAGTGAGGTCGGTGCCAAGGAGTAGAGATTCTGGTGCCAAAGAGACCAGAAGATCGTTATAGCAGAGTGTCATAAACAGATAAGTAAGAATTAGTAGCACAGAAGTACTTCATGTCTCTTTTGCCTGTAAAGGGTTAACAAGATCAGTGAGCCTGTCTGTCACCTGACCAGAGAACCAATCAGGGGACAGGATACTTTCAAATCTTGAGGGAGAGAAGTTGGTGTGTGTGCTGTTAGTTTTTGGTGGTTGTTCTCTCTGGGTTCTGAGAGTGACCAGACGTGCAATCAGGTTTCTCTCCAATCTCTCCGCTACAGGCTTTTATAAGTTCAGAATAGTGAGTACTAGGTAGATAAGGCGAGTTAAACTTATGTTTGTTTTCTTTATTTGCAAATGTGCATTTGGCTGGAAGGAGTTCAATTGTGTATTTGGCTGGAAGGAGTTCAAATTTGTATTTTGCTGAAAGGATTTTAATTTGTACTTGTATACTTAGGCTGGAGGGTATTCCCAGTGTCTCTATAGCTGAAAGACCCTGTAACATATTCACTTAAATCTACAAAGATAATTTTTACTGTTTTCCTTCTTAATTAAAAGCTTTTCTTGTTTAAGAACCTGATGTGTTTTTTTATTCTGGTGAGACCCAGAGGACTGGGTCCTGAATTCACCAGGGAGTTGGTGGGGAGAAGAGGACAGGGAGGAGAGAAAGGTTAATTTCTCCTGTGTTAGGATACTTTTCTCTCTCAGGGAGAGTCTGGAGGGGAGAGAGAAGGAGGAGGGAGGTGAATTTTCTTCTCTGTTTTGTGATCAAGAGTTTAATCACAGTGATCTTCCAGGGTAACCCAGGGAGGGGAAGCCTGGGAAAGGGCAACTGTGGGGAAAAGGATTTATTTCCTTGTGTTAAGATCCAGAGGATCTGGTCTTGGGGTTCCCAGGCAAGGTTTTGGGGGGACCAGAGTGTACCAGGCACTGGAATTCCTGGTTGGTGGCAGCGCTACAGGTTCTAAGCTGGTAATTAAGCTTAGAGGAATTCATGCTGGTACCCCATCTTTTGGACGCTAAGGTTCAGGGTGAGGAATTATACCATGACACAGAGAAATTATTGTGGTACCAAAAACATCAGTAATAAAAGAGGGTATTATCAGTGGTACTGATGCCTTTACTGTGGAGGCCGAAGGTGGCACCATAGACTGTAGCACTGCCAAGCTGCTCGGTGCCACAGGTTTGAGTGGCGCCAGCCTTACTGAGGCAGGGATGTTAGGTTTCCCTTTAGTGCCTTTTTGTGAGCCAGCCCACTTTGGATCTTCAGCTCAGGGCTGCCCAGAGGATTCAGGGGGCCTGGGGCAAAACAATTTTGGGGGCACCTTCCATAAAAAAAAAGTTGCAATACTATATTTTTTATATTTCCATATACATGATACTAACTAATGAAATACATTCAAAAATTAATTTTTAATATTTGAAAATACACAAAATACATTTTAAAACATTAAATGCTTTAATGGTATGTATACATTTGCAATTACATAATGGGCTGTCGTTGCATGATGGTGATGGTTGGTGCCAATGGGCTGTCGCTGCGTGAGGGTGATGGTTGGTGCCGATGGGCAGTCGCTGCCTGGGGGTGGTGCTGTTGTTGTCCAGGGCTGAGTGGGGAGCTGGGCTCTGGGTCACGGGGTGCCCGGTTCACAGGGACTGGGCTTAGAGCTGGGGGTCAGGGCTATGGGGGAGGAGCCCAGTTCACAGGGGCTGGGCTCGGAGCTGGTGGTCAGGGCTGGGGGAGGGGCGGTGTCAGGGAGTGCTTGGCTCAGAAGGGCTGGGCTCAGAGCTGGGGGTCAGGGTTGTAGGGGGAAGGTTAGGGGGGTGCCCCGGCTCAGAGGGGCTCGGCTCGGAGCTGGGGGTCAGGGCTGCAGGGGAATGGGGTCGGGGGTGCCCGCTCAGAGGGGCTGGGCTCAGAGCAGGGGATCTGGCTCAGAGGGGCTTACCATGTTGCTTACTCCTGCCTCCCACCTCTCCCGGAGCCGCAGCCCGCTGCATCCAGGAGCGGCCCTGGGCAGCACTGCAGCGGCGTGGTGGCTCCAGTGGGGCCTGAGCTCCTCCTGCTCTGCTGGAGGTTGCAGCCCCACCCCCTTACCATGTGGCTCTGAGCAGGAGGAGCTCAGGCCCCAGTGGAGCCACGCAGCTTTAGCTCTGTCCAGGGCCACTCCTGGATGTGGCGCGCTGAGGCGCCGGGGGATGGGGGAAGGTGGAGGGCAGGGGAGCCACCATCATTTTCGTTGGGGCCCCTGTGGGGCCCTGGGCAAATTGCCCCACTGTCCCCCTCTTCCAGGCGGCCCTGCTTCGTCTCACAGTCTACCCATGATACCAGATGGTCTCTCTGTCTCAGAGGTGGATGGTCTCTGTGCCGTCAGGACTGAGGGGGTCTGGCAGGTTGGGGAACATTTTGTTTTGACAGATTCCCAAGGAGGGGAGGTTGGAGCCTGCTTCTTTGTGGTGGGGAACCTCTGTCAGATGCAGTCATTGGAGACCGGTGCCCAGGAGGGGTCCATGATCCCTGATCGTACACTGGGTGCAGAGACCTCTCCATCATGAGAAGTTTTAGCTGTAGGTCCCTTGGTTTAGTGGTGTGAGCCTTGATATTGTGACAGTTTGAGCACTTTTGTGGTATATGTGTCTCACCTAGGCAGCGGACACACTGTGAATGCCCATTAGACAATGGGATTGAGGACTGGAAAATGAGGCAATGTTTGAAACCCGGGGAGCTGGGCATGCCCTTTAGAATAGGGTTTCTCTTGTGAGGGAAGGTAACTATACTATACTAAAGGGTAGTATAATAACAAACAAATTCCTAAGATAAGAAAAAAATTAAAAAGAATAAATACGAAGATATAGGGTAGTAACTATTAACTAATTATTGATTAACTAACTAGTATTCTAAAGTTAAAGCTAGACTAAGAAGCTCAGAGCTGCTCCCAATTGCTCTGTCTCAAGCCGAGGGCAATAGAGAAAGAATTGAGGGAGGGTCGGTGGGACAATGCTATGTAATTGCCTGAGATGGCGTGAGATGGGACAACGCATGTGTGACCCAACCAGGCACTGCTACAAAAAAAACACACCTTCCAATTCCAAACACAAGGGCACAGATTCACCTGAAGTGCAGCACCCACAGGGACATTTCTCAAAGAAAGACTTATTTTTTGCAGTTGTAATTCAAAGCAACAATGAAGGGAAGAAGAGAAAAACAAAGGAAGATTGGATCACAGAGTATTTAAATTACTTTAATCTTTAGCCACCTTCCTAAATTTGGCTCATGAATGACCAAGGAAGGTAACATGAAAGCATAAAGGATTACCCGGCTGAATGTATGGGAATGAAATTATCTTGCTTTCCATTTCACTGGGTGGAGAATTTTCTTGGTTTCCTGCTGTCAGTAAAACTGGAGACATGAAGGCTGTATAGATAAAGGCTACAAACAGTATAGATAAAGGATCTACACTGCCTTAAAAAAAAAAAGAAGTGATGGGAGTTATGCGAGGCAGGCTAATAGCTGCAAGGGCAAAGGTGAAGATAAGACAGCAACCACTGTACTATTGCAGAGTTCAGAGCAATATCAATGGTAATGTGTTAAACTACACCAAGAACATCCAGCTGAAAGATCAATGGCAAGTGCTTAGTTCTGTTTACTAGAACAGCGAGGATCTTATGTGTGCATAATTAATGAAAGGTAATAAATCCCTTATATACACATTACTGTTCTGACAAGAGGCCACAGCAGTGCTGATTAGAGATGCAGATGGTGTCTGGTTTGCAGTGTGAAAACTTCAGGGCTAAAGTGGACTTCTAAATACTCATTTATGCAACACTGTTTGCAACAAGTAGTTTCCAAATTATGGAATGCTTACAGGTAATCTGTGAAGAGCTTGTCAGTCAAAAGTGCCAACTCCTCCTGCTTCTTTACCATGAAGGTCTAGAATGGCTAAAGAGCCTGGAGCATTGTGAAAGCACAGGTAATGACAAAGTGGAGGAGTGTGTTTATCTACCTCTGCGAGGTGCTGCTTCCAAATAGGAAGGAGAGGAAATGGGAGCCACTTCACAGGGGGACTGAAGCTGTAGCGCGAAGTATCCAGGGAAGCAGAAGAGAATGGAACAATACAGCCAGGGAATATATCCATGTGGCACAGGAAGACCAGGTAGCTAGGCAGCAGGTGATGGGGTGTTCACTCCACACCTCCCCTGAAAAGGATTAAGACAGCTAGGAAGGGGCTAATTAACCCAATAGGCTGCACCTGGGGGAGAATTAGGCTTACTAGAAAACCCATAAAGACCCTCACTGAAAACCCTCACTCCCATTCCTGTTTGATCATTTGTTGTCCCCCAAATTTAGTTGAACCCTGGGCTTAGTGGCTTCTTGTCTTATGCTGGGGGGAGGGGCCTTCAGTTGTGGGTGGGCTTGCACCCGCTCACCTTCCCAAGACTTCAAAAGGTGACCAAGTGTAGGCCGGGCTGATACGAAGCCAGCAAGCTGAGAACAGAAAGGGGCTGTAGGGGAAAGAGCTTGCAATTGGGAGACAGGAGATGTGTTTGGAATATAGACTCTAGCAAGAACTTGAAAGTGATGAAATAGCCATAGGAAGCAGTTGGTGCTCTACTGATAACCTGGGGGTCAGAGCTAGGGGAGAAAAGCAGGCAGGAGCACAGGGAAATAGCAACAGGGTCTGGGAGCAAGCAGAATGTAGTTGAACAGAGAGTTGTGTCCTTGTGCTGGAACCTTGAGTGGTGAGCAGGCCTGGTTCCCCTATCCATCACCGAGGAAAGTGGCATAGTCTTGAACTAGAGGATGATCTGGAACAGCATCTGGACAGTTGATCCAGAGATCCTTTGATATCCCTGGAAGGTAGGGTGACCAAACAGCAAGTGTGAAAAATCAGGACTGGGAGTCAGGGGTAATAGGCACCTACCCAAGACAATGACTTGAATATTGGGACTGTGCTTATAAAAACTGGGACATCTGTCCACTCTACAGGAAGGGGAAACACATACACTGAGCTGGATGGAGGATTAAGCCATGAAAAGGGAGTTGCAGATAGAGAGAGATGTTGTGGGGCATACAGACTAGTGCTGGGAAAGGGTATCAAATTGGGCAGAGCTAATCCCCAGAGTAACAAGGAGTTGCTGCCCTAGCAGTGAATTGAACCTTGTTTTGTAGCACATCCAGGGAGGAAGGAAACCATGCGCAGCTGGAGAAATCCTGGCAACATGACAGCATGTGTAGGGAAGGAGGAAAAAAGGAATAGGAGTCAGAGAAGCATGTGCCAAGAAGGAGTGGGAGAGAAAGTAATGTCTGAGCAGGAGATGAAATTAAGAGCAAAAGCAGACAGTGTGATTAATTTCTCTCAGAGAATAAATTCCTTGTTGCCCTGTAGTTGCCACAGTAATCTTATGCATTCATGAACAGGAAGGAAGGAAGCCACGAGACAAGAGCTATTAACGTGGCAACCTCCCCCCCTCCCCGAAAAAAAAGGGATTTTGATTTTTCATTTTGATTTTTTCTTAAAAAAGAAAAAAAGACCAAAAAATGAATGTTTTCCCTGAACGTTCATTTTGCTTAGAAATCCATTTTAAATTTAAAAAGATGAAGTTTTTTTCAAACCAGCTCTATTTTTTGGGGGGGGTGGGGGTGGCGAGGTTCCTTCCTGATTCACAGACCATCAACTATATCTTTCTTATTTAGTTATTACGCTGTATTGACTAGAGCTGATTGGAACACTTCCAGCAAAATAAAAAGTTTGCCAAATCATTTGAGATATATAGGTTTCAATGAAGTTTTCACATGAGTGAAGGGGGAAGGAAAGAGCTAGAGCTACACATCTACTCTGTAGTTTGGTAGTTAGGGTGATAGCTTGGAATAAAGTAGAACCCAGGTTCAAGTTCCTAAGCTGAATGATCCAGGATAAAGAAAACACCTCTGCTGGAAATTGGACAGAGCAAGGACTTTGAACCAGTGCTAAACACTATAAAGCTCAGGTTTTGGTGCCGCTTTTTCCCTGCCCCACCATTTTGATGCACTTTCATTTTTGCAAAATTGTTCTAGAAGTTTTGTTTATCCTCCAGCGTGAAATGAAAAAATTTTTAAAGTTATCCCAAATTGGAACGGTCAACCTCCAGTCAATTCCAATATTGAGTAATTGCTTAGGATGAGATCACTCTATATCTGAATGGAAAATACACTGAATAATATAGGAGATTTCATATTCTGTGGTTTAATATTTAACCCTTAGGTGACTGACCACACACCCACCCTTTTTTAGGCATGGATTTAGCAGGCAATCTGAAAAATGCCAGCATTTGAAAAGTTGACAGGAAAAAATATCTATGGAATCTAGCTACTTGTTACACTTGTTAATAATTCTTCATTGTATATTACGTTTTCAATGTAAAAATTACTACATATGATAAGTGAATGAATTCTTTGCATCAGTCTTCGTGGCCAGGAGGGATATTCCCAAACCTGAGCCACTCTTTTTAGGCTGACAAATCTGAGGAACTGTCCCAGATTTAGGTGTCATTAAAGGACATTTTGGAGCAAATATGTAAATTAAACAGTAGTTATCCAGGACAAGATGGTAGTCACTCAAGAGTTCTGAAGGAACTTAAATGTGAAATTGCAGAACTACCAGCAATGCTATGTAACCTATCATTTAAATCAGCTTCTCTATCAAATGGTTGGAGGATAGCTAATGTGACACCAATTTTTTTTAAAAGTCTCCAGACTGATAAGCCTAAATTCAGAACCAGACTAGTTGGTTGAAACTATTGTAAAGAACAGAATTATCTGACAGAGATGAACACAATTTGTTGGGGGAAGAGTCAGCTTGTTTTTTGTACATGGAACTCATGCCTCGACAATTTACCAGATTTCTCTGAGGGAGGTAAACAAGCACGTGCACCAGGGGATCCAGTTGATATAGTGTACTTAGATTTTCAGAAAGCCATTGACAAGGTTCCTCATCAAAGGCTCTTAAGGAAAGTAAGCTGTCAAGGGATAAGAGGGAAGGTCCTCTCACAGATCAGTAACAGGTTAAAAGATAGGACATAAAGGGTAGGAATAAATTATCAGTTTTCAGAATGGTGAGAGGTAACTAGTGGTGTCCCCCAAGGGTCTGTACTGGGACCAGGACTGTTCAACATATTCATAAATTATTCTGTAAAAAGGGATAACCAAAGTAGACTGCAAAAAGCCACAAATGGATCTCACAAAACTGGGTGAATGGCAAAATTGCGGATGAAATTCAATATTGAGAAATACAATGTAATACACATGGAAAACATAATCTGAACTATATCTATAAAATGATGGGGTTCAAAATAGCTGTTACCACTCAAGAAAAACATGCTGTCATTGTGGATAGTTCATACTGCATGAGTCAAAAAAATTAACAGTCTTGAGAATCATTAGGAAAAGAATAGATAAGATGACAAATATATTGCCTCTATATAATTCTGTGTGTGACGGGTAGGGTCACAGACCACCTTGGAACTGCCACCTGATATGCTGAAACTACCTCTGAGCCCACTTTCCTGCCAGCTTAGGACTTCCAGAACCCTGCCTTGTTGAGCCAGACACGCTAGCCTGCTGCAAACACAGACCCAGGTCTGAACCACATCCACCAAAAGCTGCAGACTTAACTGAAAACAGCTTAAGTGGTGCTCCTGTCTCTAGCACCCAGACATCCAGCTTCCAATGGGATCCAAATCCCAAATAAATCAGTTTTACTCTGTATAAAGTGTATACAGGGTAAACTCACAAATTGTCCTCCTTCTATAACACTGATAGAGAGATATGCACAGCTGTTTGCGCCCCAAGGAATTAATTACTTGCTCTTGGTTAATTAATAAGCAAAAAGTGATTTTATGAAGTATAAAAAGTAAGATTTAAGTGGTTCCAAGTAATAACAAAGAACAAAGTAAAGTAAAATAAAGCAAAGCATGCAAGTCTAAGCCTAATACAGTAAGAAACTGATTACAGATGAAACCTCACCCTCAGAGATGTTCCAATAAGCTTCTTTCACAGACTGGACTCCTTTCTAGTCTGGACTCAGTGCTTTCCCCTGGTACAGTCCTTGTTCCTGCTCAGGTGGTAGTTAGGGGATTTCTCATGACTGCAGCCTCCTTTGTTCTCTTCCACCCCCTTATGTAGCTTTAGCACAAGCCGGGAATCTTGTGTCTCTCTGGGTCCCCACCCCTCCTTCTAAATGGAAAAGCCCCAGCTTTAAGATGGATTCCAGTACCAGGTGACATGGTCACATGTCCTGTAAGACCCCAAGCCTTAATTCTTCTTGGCTTGATTCACAGGAAGGCTTGCAAGTAATCAGAGCCACCTATAGTCAATTGTCCTGGTTAATGGAAGCCATCAAGATTCCAAGCCATTATTAATGGACCACACTGCATAATTACAATAGGACCTCAGAGTTATTTCATATTTCTAGTTTTAGATAGAAGAATGATACATTTATACAAATAGGATGACCACATTCAATAGATAAGCTTTGTAATGATACCTTACATATTCCAGTTACATTTTATTCACACTCATTAGCATACGTTCATAGAATCATATGGAGTTCAATGTCACACTATGGTCTGCCGAGTTCTTTTACTGAGTGCAGATCTGGTCCCCCCACCTCAAAAAAAGATCTATAGGAATTGGAAAAAGGTACAGAAAAAGGCAACAAAAAATGATTAGGGGTATGGAACAGTTTCTGTTAGGGTGACCAGATGTCCCAATTTTGGGGACTTTTTTTTTTTTTTTTTATATATAGGCACTAATCCCCCACCTCCTGTCCCAATTTTTCACACTTGTTATCTGGTCATCCCAGCTTCTGTATAAGAAATTAACAACACTGGGACTTTTCAGCTTGGAAAAGACATGACTAAGAGGAGATATGATAAAGGTCTATAAAATCATGACTGGTGTGGAGAAAATAAATAAGGAAGTGTTATTTAATTCTCATAACACAAGGACTAGGGGTCACCAAATGAAATTAATAGGCAACAGGTTTAAAAACAAAGGGAAGTATTTCTTCACACAATGGACAGTCAGCCTGTGGAACTCTTTGCTACAGGATGTTGTGAAGGCCAAGACTATAACAGGGTCAAACAAAACAAAAACAACAAAAAACCACACACAACACTAGATAAATTCATGGAGGATAGGTCCATCAATGGCTATTAGCCAGGATGGGCAGGGATGCAAAATCATGCTCTGAAGTGTCCCTAGCCTCTGTTTGCCAAAAGCGGGGAATGGGTGATAGGGCATGGATCACTTTATGGTTATCTGTTCTGTTCATTTCCTCTGGGGCCCCTGGCACTGGTCGCAGTCTGAAGACAGGAGACTGGGCTAGATGGACCATTGGTCTGACCGAGTTATGGCCGTTCTTATGTTCTTAGCAAATCACTGTAACCTCATCAAAATAACAACTTCTCATAACTGCTCATAAATATATCACCCATGTGGTTTGCTTAGTGCAGCAATGACTGGAACAGCTGATTTGTTTTCTGTAAAGTATTTGGATCTTTTACAATGCTGTCTACGTCATATTGAAACATTTTATCTGCTACCTCAAATAAATAAAACAACCCCAGAAAAATACACAATGAAAAAGTAAAAACACATGTTAATGAAAAGAATGTTTTGACAAGTATTTCACAATATTTTAGTGAAGAAAATAGAAGCAATTCATTTAAAAGAATGCTTTTCAGAATACGTTTCCAACGGGATATGCAGTGAGATTTGAGTTTTTTTTTTTTTTTTTTTTTTTTTTTTTTTAACATGATCAAATTCTCCTTCCACTGTCAACAGAATGACCATCCAATCCTGATTTTAAAAAAATCATCAGTGATGGAGAAGCCATGTCAGGAGTAAGGGCCCACAGCTAACCTGTTTACCTGCTAGCACAACCCCCAAGCAGTCTAATGAGTGCAACTGGGCCTCAGTTGAGCCTCCTGATTGACCCAACCATCCAGTTAGCTGAGGGGATCAGCAGAGTTGCTCTTAAGACCAGCAGCAGCAGGGCCCTGGCCACGTAAAGTATTTGCTGACAGCTGTAATAGTGTCTCCTCCTGCCTTGTCCCTGTACTGTCCTAGCCCTGCTCCTGTCTTTCCTGATTTGAGGTAACCTGGTTCTGGCCTTTGGTACGTACTCTGGCTTGACCCTCATTTCTGACATCTAGCCTCTGACATGGGCCCCGACCCTCAGCTCCATTTCCAGCTCCTGACTCCTGCTCTGACCCCCTGGCAAAATTACCCTGGCCCTCACAATCCACCATGAAAAGTTGGTCCAATGGCTAATCTCACTGTTTAAAAATGTATGCCTTATTTCCAGTCTGAATTTGTCTAGCTTCAACTTCCAGACATTGGATCAAGTTAAACCTTTCTCTGCTAGACTGAAAAGCCCATTTTTAAAAATGTAGGTACCTATAGACTATAAATGGCCTTTGGATATGGATTTAATTGAACTTTGCCAAACTTCTCTTTCGTAAACTGAGATGATTGCATTAATAGATTAAGGCCAGAAAGGACTATTATGATTGTCATAAATGGATAGGTAAGGTAAGGGTTAAGTTTCTTTTACCTGAAAAGGGTAACCGAACACCTGACCAGAGGACCAATCAGAGAACTGGATTGTTTAAAGTCAGGGGCGGGAATTTGGATACTCGGGGTCTTTGTTGTTTTCTTAGCTGTTTCTTAGTATGAGGACAGTCTTCTTTATTCGTCTCCTAATACTTCTTCTAAACATCTGAGTACCCGGAACCCGCAAAAGTAATTTTCCAGGCTATGATGCGTCTTTGGGGTTTGTATTTCTCTGTTGTTAATTTGTTGTGCTGGTGTTAATTGGGCTATCTTTTAATCGACTGTTTCTTTTATTTTCTTTAAGCAATGAGCCTGTATGGTTCTCTAATGCAAATGATTGTTTTATATTTTCTTTCTTTTTTCTTAGTTTTTTGTTACTTGTGAAGTTCTTTTTCTAGGGAGCAAAGGGAAGCCGGCTGTGGGGTATTTTCCTTTTGGGTCCAGGGAGGCGATACGGACGGAAGAGGAGAATTCTCTCTGTTCTCTGGTGGTTACAGTTTTTCTCTTTCCTGGGCAGGGGGTGGTGCGGCCCAGCTGTGGGATCTTTTGCATCTCCATGTCTGAGGGAAGAGAAAAGCTGGTTTTTCCTCCAGGTTAGCCGCGAGGCAAGCGAAAGGGGGGGAAGGGTTTTGTGCCTGCTTGCATCAAGGATTGGGAATCTGGTGTCCCACCAAGGAGGGTTGGGGCACCAGCGGGAGGAAAGGGGGTCGGCCCATCAGATTAATTCCTGATTGTGGCAGCGGAATATACGTGTAGTGAGCTTGGGGAGTTTCGAGTAAGCCCCAAATTTGACGCAGAAGTAGGTTTGGGACAGGCCAGACGTGTGGAACACTAAGTCCGAGTCTGGATGGACGGCATGATTTACCCGCCTCAGCCTCCACCGCATAAGTTCTCCCCTTATTCACAGAGTTGTGGGACCAAGCAGCAGCAATAGCAATGGGCATTCTTTTGGCTGAGGTCTGAGCGGTAGTAATGATCGAAAGGCCCTTTAACGCCCAAATGCACATCATTCCTACACTACTCTGCACTTGCTCGCCTGTAGTTGAAGCCCTGACCACTGTCGGCTGCCTGTGTATGGCTTCATAGCCATGGCATCAAGGGATGGCTGGTCCGGATAACGAAGCATCTAAACATCGCCACTGTATTTTCTGGTCTGGGAGTAATTTCCTTGCTGCAGCGTTTACAGAGTAGTGTTTCTGCGCGCCGAGTCATGACCTTAACTGGCCATCCACGTGGATGCTGGATACAGTACTGTGATCCACAGTGCTTGCAGCACCATGGAAAAGTACCTTCCGGTTCACGTACTGGGTGCCCGGTGCTTGGGGCCAGATAGGGATATGGTTCCTCTTTGGCCCCTCCACGTTAGGAATCCCATTGCAGCAAGCCATCCACTATGACTGCAGTTTCCAGAGTCACAGATTTGTAGCAGCGCGTCACGATTGCTTTGCTTTGTCACAGCGCCCCACGGTAGATTTCCCACTCATTGATTTCCCGATGCGATGCTGTCTGGAGTTGCAGCTTCCGAGGAGGTCTTTTGCCTTGCGGTTGCCATTTCTTCTGTTGTGAGGGCTGCTCTATGTTTAGTATGCATGCGTTTGGGCAGGGGGCAGCAGTCACAAAGTTCAAGAAGTGTCTTACGCATGGACAGTGTTTATTGGCGCTCTGGGATGTCCCACTGGCATCTATGCGGTTCCCCACGTCTGTGCTTGTTTCCGTTGCCCAATCGGCGTTCAGTGGTTAGAAGTGCCCATTACCGCAGTAGCTCAATGTGCGGTTCCGGTAGGGGCATCGTATCATGTTCCTCTCGTAATCGATCGCTTTCGGGCGTGCCATAGGCTGCGCCTCTTCTCCTCTCTTATCCTCTCTCTCTCTCCGACTTTCGTTATGGCTCAGCATGCAGCCGGCGTGTGCGTGCTGTTTCACTTGCCAGAATTGCGTTACTGGTCTCAGCGGGTGTCCTGGTCTCGCAGGGTCCATGCTCTGCTGTGCGTATGGCGTTTGCTCTCTTCTATCAGGGAAAAGGCGCGTGGTTGGTGCTGTTTCAAAGGAGGGGTGGGCCTGTACCCAGTCCGGACCGACATGTTTTTTGGTCCGCAGGCTCTGGGCTTCACAGGCTGTGGGCTATGGTAGTGTGGAAACGTACTCACGTGCACTGCTCTGAATCGATTGCTGCGTGGGCCATGGACGCACGAA
>NC_133771.1:29375881-29424593 GCF_003597395.2 Chelonoidis abingdonii | reverse complement strand
CAGGTTTGGGACAGGACCAGACTGGTGGACACTAAAGTCCAGGTCTGGGACTGGACGGCTAGATTACCACAATGATAGTCTAACTTCCTGCATAGAATGGGCCATCACTCCGTGATTTCTACATCAAGCCCATAACTTCTGGTTGAGCTGGTCATATCTCTTAAAGATATCCAATCTTGATTTAAAGAATTCAAGTGTTGAAGCATCTACATCCCTAAGTAAACTGGGTGAATTACACTCATTAGATGGAGGGGTGGGTGGAGAGAAAAGGCACACTTCCTAGTCTGAATTTGTCTCATGTCAGCTTCCAGTCATTGAATCTTGTTTTGCCTTTGTATGCTTAGATTAAAGAGCATCATACTAACATAAATCATCTTTCCATGAAAGTACTTGTGGACTGATCAAGTCATCTCTGAACCTTCTCTTGGATAAAAGAAATTGACCTTAAGTTTGTCATTAGAAAGCATGTATTCCCGACCTTAATCATTCCTGTAGCTCTTTCTAGACCTTCTCCAGTTTGTTGCCATTGTCTTTAAAGTGCCTAGACCAGAATTGGACATAGTATTCCAAAATGACCAAGGTAATGCCACAAACAGCAATAATACCACCTCTCTAATATTCTCCCACTTATACTTCCAAGAATCACATTTGCTTTCTTATCCATCCCATCATGCTAGCAGCTGATGTCCAGTTGGATTTCCCTCATGACCCATAAAGCAGGGCCATATAAAATTGAAGGACTTAATAATTAAGGATCTCCTAAAAGGGCTCCTTAATTATTATCTTAGATATTTGATCATTCATGTCTTAATTTATTTGCTGGTCTCTAAAATGTACACAAGATACAAATACATCACTAAGAGCAGTGAAATGACACTTGACATCCCCTCCTTTGTAAATGGTTTGAATGTTTCTGGCATGTGACCTGCTTTTAGACAAACACCAGTGCACTTGAACTGCAATGTGAATATGTAAATTAATATACATATCACTGGTGCTTGCTCACACTGTGGATACTGGCATTAGACACATTCAAACTGTTCCTGATATGCTAATTTGCAAACAGATTCACGTACAAGCCATTGCTACTCAAGTGAGGGTGTGAAACAGAAGCCAAAAAGAAAAAGCTGCTGGTTTTAAACATCTATTAGAAAAAAATTCTAAGATTAGCCAGTTTTTAAAAAACTTAGAGAAGCCTCTCTAACAGTAGTGAAGTGACTTGGAAAAAAAAAAATGATGGGAAGCAACCAGGAGGCTGGTATTGTTGAAAACTTGAAAGCAGAAGGAAAGGCTATGGAAATACAGCCATGAATTGCTACGTTCAAAGCTACAAGAAGAAAAGGTATATATATCTACCGCTGACTATAGATCCTGCACTGCAGAAAAAAATTGATTGAAACAACCAGCAGTTAAAGGTTGCTAAAGGTTCCGCTGTGTGGGGAAATGTGGATGGAGTTTTTGACTTTTGTGCAGGTAGTTGCAGGGAAGAGAAGAATGTTTTCTAAAGAACGTTTTCATGTTGCCTGCACAATGGTGAAGCTGTTGCATGAGATGGAGAGTAAATAAGCCTATCTACTGGAAATGAATAGTGTCTTTCATCTAAACTTTTCTCCATTAAATTGCATGCTTTTTACAGAAGGATTCAGTAACTGGAAACCATGTGCTTACCATGTGATCCAGACCACTCTATAGAACTGACCTGCCCTTATCATTAACCACTCCACCAATTTGCATCATCTACAAAGTTTACAAGCAACGACTTTCAAATTTTCTTCCAGATTGATAGATATCAAATTGGGTCAGTAGCAGATCCCCGAGGAACCCCAATAAAAATGTCCCCATTGGATAATTCCCAATTTAAAATTACTTTGAGATCCATCAGTTATCCGAATTGAATCCATTTAATATAAGTAGGCTTGGCAGAAATCAATTTTTTAATTCAAATGTTTATTTAAGCATTTCTTTTCCATTTTTATCAATTTAAATGTTCACAGTTGTAGAAAATTATGGGAAGTCAGGCAATGGGATGGATCATACTATTTAATCTTAATAGATATTGCTATTCAAAAGGTTAGTTTTATAACCAAGTACAAGTTGTTAACATCCCATGGCAAAAATATATGAAGTGCAGTAAATAGCCTTAAAATCAAACCCTAATATACTTCCACTTGTAAATTTCTATTATCAATGGCAATATGTTGTGAGTTTCTATGTGTAGTAACAATTAACATTTACTGGGAGGCAGGGAGGAGAAATCTAATCCTTCCAAGCCTAAGTATGGGCTATGTTGATTTTGTATCATTCTATTTTTTTTAATCAGCATGTCACATGATACTAAGCCCAATACCTTACAGAAGTCTAAAGATAACTTGTGACACAATGTACTTAATCAACAAAACAAGTAATCTCATAAAAAACTCATCAACTTTGCTTGACAAAACCTCTTTTCAACAAAAACATATGGATTCGTATTAATTATGTTACCATTTTTAATTCTTTATTGATTGCAACCCAGGTCATCCCATTTGCTATTGTTAACTTTCATATGTGGTAGTTTTTATGGGATCCCCGTTCCTTCAGTCAATGGGATTATATGTAAATCTCAACTTAAAAAAAAAATTAAGCTGAAGTTCTAGCCCTCATGATTGCAGGGAAAGCTTGACAACATTACTGACCTAAGTGTAACCCAAACACTCAAAAAAATAGAAGACAGATTTAAAAAAAAAAAAAAAACAACAGCCACCCATACACAACATTGCTGAGATTAAAAAAAACCTCAAGACTTTTGAGGCACCCCAACTCATGTTTGTGACTGCTTGGTGTTGTTAATATTGTGTTTATACAACACTTGTTGGGCTGTGGTGCAAGCAGGAGCTATGAGCACAGAACTGTGCCTGGTTGCAACAGAGTTAAATGTTTTATTAATAACCTGGAAGTGACAAGTCCAGCATTATTTCTGGATGTAGTGTGGCCTTCGGTAGTGACTGTTTAAGGCTCCTCAAGGCCACTCCTAGCTATGGCAGCTAGCTGCCTCAAAATAACTAAACAGATACACCTGTTGGTCTTGTCTTAGAGACCAAAAAAGTTTCAACATTAGGGCCAGATTCTTCTCTCAGTCATTCTGCTGTGAGGGCCAGTCTACCTTCCCTTGAATTCTATGGAAACATTCCTATGGTCTGCAATGGATTTAGGGCCTAGTCCAATTCCCATGGAAGTGAATGGAATCATAAGAGAGTCAATAATCAGAACCTGACCCAAAACACTATTTCTCAACCTGGGATTGCAGCCGCTCTCAGCAACCTCCTTATACTCAGCAGCACTGCCACCCATCCACTCACCAGCAGCAGCATGCCAGAGCCCGTACCTATACTCAACAGTACCCAGCCTGATCCCGCTCTCTCCCCCAATCAGCAGCACACATGCTTACATGTTTAATTGTTTATTTTATATTTACTGTATAAAATACCCATATTAATTGGAGTGGGGTGGATTTGCTGTAATAGAAGTCAGCACAAAACTTAGAAATAAAAAACAGCTACACAGGATTGTGTGATGATAGCACAAAATACTGCAAGATTTAGGATGTGGCAAGAAAAGCCACAGAGACTGTTTTTAGGAACATAGGAATTGCCACACTGGATCAGACTTGTGGTCTATCTAGTCTAGTAGCCTGTCTTCAATAGTGCTCAGCACTAGATGCTCCAAAGGAAGGTGCAAGAACTCCTCAGTAGGCAGATATGGGATAATCTGCCTTTCCTTCTCCAATTTAGGTCCCATCCAGGGCTCTAATAGTTAGATGCTGGCTTAAACCCTGAAACATGAAGTTTAGCAAACAGGGGCTGCCAACAGGGACTTTTGCAAAGGAGTTTGGAAGGGGAGTGGGAAGGGGGCAAGGTTCACTTGCTGTTCTTAAAAACCTGTAAACTAAACTACATTCAAAACTCGGTGATTTAAACAAAACCCTTTCATTAGCTAAGTAGCTGCAAGAGACAATGTAGGCAGAAGCCCAGCAGCAGAGTGGGGGCTATCCAGTTTATTGTGCTGAGTGCAGCATGTATGATTATCTGCCCTGTTGGCAGGTGGTGTCTATGTGCATTTGGTGCAAGGTGCTCCTGGACCTCAGAGACCGCGTACGGGCTTTGAAGTCCAAGGTGGCGGAACTGGAGGAGTTAATAGAGGCAGAGAAGTATGTTGATGAGGCTTTCTGGGACACTGTAGAATTGTCCCATCTCCGGTCAGACAGCCCCTGTGCTGTTGAGGAGGATGAAACCCCAGGGAAGCAGAGAAGTCAGCAGGAGCAGAGGGAAACCTTCCCACAGCTGGAACTCTCCTTCCAGATGGTATTAGGGTATCCTCTCGCACTAAGGTTACCTCTCTGGGAGAGGGAACTCCAGTCACTAGGAAAAGGCAGGTGTTAGTAATGGGAGACTCGATCATTAGAAACATAGATAGCTGGGTTTGTGATAACTGGGATAACCGTATGGTGACTTGCATGCCTGGTGAGAAGGTTCTGGATCTCTCGAGGCATCTGGATAGACTCAGGGCCGGCGCTTCCATTAAGGCGGCCTAGGCAATCTCCTAGGGCGCCAGGATTATTGGTGGGCGGCATTTTGCCGGAGGGGGTGGCAGGCAGCTCCGGTGGAGCTGCCGCAATAGTGCCTGCGGAGGGTCCACTGGTCCGCGGCTCCACTGGAGCTGCCGCAGTCATGCCTGCGGACGGTCGGCTGCTCCCATGGTTCTGGTGGACCTCCCGCAGGCACCTCTGAGGCAGCTCCACCGGAGCTGTAGACCAGTGGACCCTCCGCAGGCATGACTGTGGCAGCTCCACCGGAGCCGCGGGACCAGGGTGCAGGATGGCGAAATTGCCGTGCACCTAAGGCGCCAAAACCCCTAGCACCGGTCCTGGATAGACTTATGTGTAGTGCTGGGGAGGAGCTGGTGGTTGTGGTGCACGTAGGTACCAATGACATAGGGAAGGGTAGGAGAGAGACATCCTGGAGGCCAAATTTAGGCTGCTAGGGAAATCCAGGACCTCTATGGTGGCATTCTCACAAATGCTCCCAGTTCCACAACCAGGGCCAGATAGGCAGGTAGAGCTTCAGAGTCTCAATGCATGGATCAGAGGATGGTGTAGAGAGGAGGGGTTTAGATTCATTAGGAACTGGGGAAACTTTTGGGATGGGGGAGCCTATATAGGAGAGATGGGCTCCACCTAAACCAAAGTGGAACCAGATTGGTAGCACTTGACATTAAAAAGGTTGCAGAGCAGTTTTTAAATTAGGAGATGGGGGAAAGCCAACTGCTGCAGAGGAGCACATGGATCGGACAGAGACTTCTCTTTGAGGAAGAGTCTATTGACAGAAATTCTCTAGGTTATAATCAGGAGCAGAGGATGGAAAAGGATAATGTAAGGGCCAGATCAGACAAGAAACATTCACATAAAGAATCGGACACATCAGAAAAGGGCAGACAAACAGTGACAAGTTTTTAAAGAGCTTGTACACAAATGCTAGAAGTCTAAATAATAAGATGGGTGAAATAGAGTGCCTTGTGATAAAGGAGGATATTGATATAATAGGCATCACAGAAAGCCTGGTGGACTGAGGACAATCAATGGGACACAATCATTCTGGGGTACAAAACATATCTGAAGGACAGAACAGGTGTGCAGAATGGTGAGTGGAACTATATGTGAAAGAAAGTGTAGAAGCAAATGAAGTAAAATCTTAAGTGAATCCACATGTTCCATAGAATCTCTATGGATAGTAATTTCATGCTCTAATAAGATATAACACTAGGGATCTCTTATTGACCACTGACCAGGACAGCGATTAGTGATTGATGAAATGCTAAGGGAAATGAGAGGCTATCAAAATTAAGAACTCAATAATAGTAGGGGATTTCAATTATCGCCATATTGACTGGGAACATGTCACCTTGGGACGAAATGCAGAAACAAAATTTCTTGATACTTTAAATGACTGCTTCTTGGAGCAGCTGGTATTGCAACCCACAAGGGGAGAGGCAACTCTCGATTTAGTCCTGAGTGGAGTGCAGGAGCTGGTTCAAGAGGTAACTATAACAGGACCGCTTGGAAATAGTGACCTTAATATAACAACATTTAACATCCCTGTGATGGGAAGAACATCTGAACAGCCCAACACTGACATTTAATTTCAAAAAGGAGAACTATGCAAAAATGAGGGGTTAAACAGAAACTAAAAGGTACAGTTACTAAAGTGAAATCCCTACAAGCTGCATGGACGCTTTTTAAAGACACCACTATAGAGGCCGAACTTAAATGTATACCCCAAATTAAGAAACAGTGAAAGAACTAAAACAGAGCCACTGTGGCTTAACAACCATGTAAAAGAAGCAGTGAGAGATACAAAGGCATCTTTTAAAAAGTGGAAGTCAAATCCTAGTGAGGTAAATAGAAAAGAGCATAAACACTGCCAAATAAAAATGTAATAAGAAAAGCCAAAGAGGAGTGTGAAGAACAGTTAGCCAAAAACTCAAAAAGTAATAAAATGTTTAAGTACATCAGAAGCCGGAAGCCTGCTAAACAACCGGTGGCGCCCCTGGATAAGCACTTAAAGACAAAGTAATTGCGGAGAAACTAAATTGATTATTTGCTTTGGTCTTCACAGCTGAAGATGTTAGGGAGATTCCCAAACCTGAGCTGGCTTTTGTAGGTGACAAATCTGAGGAACTGTCACAGATTGAAGTGTCACTAGAGAAGGTTTTGAAATTAACTGATAAACTTAACATTAACAAGTCACCAGGACCAGATGGCATTTACCCAAGAATTCGGAAAGAACTCAAATGTGAAGTTGCAGAACTATGGTTTATAACCTGTTCTTTAAATCGGCTTCTGTACCCAATGACTGGAAGATAGCTAATGTAACGCCAATATTTAAAAAGGGCTCTAGATATCATGCCAGCAATTACAGACCGGTAAGTCTAATGTCAGTACCAGGCAAATTAGTGGAAACAATAGTAAAGAATAAAATTGTCAGACGCATAGAAGAACATAACTTGTTGGGCAAAAGTTAACATGGTTTCTGTAAAGGGAAATCGTGTCTTACTGAATCTAAGAGTTCTTTGAAGGGGTGAACATACATGTGGACAAGGGAGATCCAGTGGACATAGTGTACTTAGATTTCCAGAAAGCCTTTGAAAGGTCCCTTACCAAAGGCTCTTATGTAAATTAAGTTGTCGTGGGCTAAAAGGGAAGGTCCTTTAATGGACTGAGAACTGTTTAAAAGACAGGAAACAAAGGGTAGGAATTAATGGTAAATTCTCAGAATGGAGAGAGGTCAGGTGATAGAATGGAAGGTGGATAGAATGGAAGGTGGATAGGTGATAAGGAGTAGCCAGCATGGATTTGTAAAGAACAAATCATGTCAAACCAATCTGATAGCTTTCTTTGATAGGATAACAAGTCTTGTGGATAAGAGAGAAGCAGTGGATGCGGTATACCTAGACTTTAGTAAGGAGTGCATCACACTCAGCCTGTCTTGATGTTTCAGTGTTTTTAAATAGTAATTCAAATCAGGGACAGCTCGATTCTAGATTATCCGCATGGTGAATGAGGAAGGATATTTTAGAAAATTATATCTCTGGTTAAAGCCAGCGAAAACCAATATATCGTAATGAAAATTTTTACAGAACTGCAGGGTAGTATTAACCCAGAGGCTGGGTGGAAAGAAAAGTGATCCAACAAATTCTATTGGAAATTAAGAATGAGGCTATCCACTGTGGTTGGTACAAGTTGGGATAATTCATGTATTTGGCACTTTAAGTTTTGCAAAACAAACTACCCAGCAAGAAGCTGGCGGGTAATTGCCAGGATATATGGGGTTCATTTCCATCCTCTGGGACTTTGAACGGCTTTGGTGGCTAATGAATGCAAGAAAATCAATGCAGAGTTGTATTCGAAGGCTAGCTTCCAGAATCCATACTAGTTTAGTGGGTCGGAATGTCCAAGAGAGAGAGTGCCAGAGCTTAGGAATTTTTTGTGACCCTGCGCCAATTATTTATCACTTCGGTTGTAAACACAAACAAGTGTCATTATAGAAGTGAGGCTGGCAACATCTCAAGAATTGAAATGCGAAATCATTTTGCGCTGTATTAGATTACTAAGCCAAACATGGAAAAAAATTGGCTAATGCGAGAAAGTGATAAAGTCAGGACTTAAACTTAAAGGCATTGTCACAGGGCAAGCTCTGCCCTGTACGCACCTTGCTGGCCACAGGCATTGCTGACACACTCTGGCCTCAGATTTTCTCCCCCTGAGGAAGGTTTCCTTCAGCTCTCCATACACAGGTCAGTGCTGGAGATGTGGCTGGCCCTCCAGGCAAGATAAAGAATAACTTATCCTTTCTGGGGTAGCGAAGAGTTCACTAAAAGCCAACAAAACAAGGTTCTTACCAATTATCGTGGACTTCCTCTTCACTCTACCTCTGGTCTGATCGAGACTCAAGAAGCGCAGACAGGGGCTTTCGTCCTTCTCCAGTAGAAAACATTCCTCCCCAGACTGTTGATTCCCCTGGATTATGAGCCTGCACCCACTGCTTGGCTCTGTCCTTGCCGTCCTTCTCTGCTCTGCCCTACAGCCCTGGCCCGGGATTGGAGCAATGAACATTTTTGAATTGCTCCACTTCGGCTCCTATTCAGCTCTGGGCAAAACCTACTTGGTCATGCTCGAGCTCTCGGCTCGCTCCAAACCGCCTGGCCCCTGGCTGTTTCCAACCCCTGGAGCTCTCAGCCTCCTGTCAGACCCTGACTTAGGTGCTCTCTCACAGGAATCTGCTCTTCTCACTCTGGTTTCACCACTTAGACTGATCTTCTGCCTTTTTTAGGAGCCCAGGTGCACACTGAACTATCACTTGGCCACCGTTAGTCCCCTCTCAGAGGAACGCAGCTAATTACGTTATGCCCACAGGCTGGGTCAGACCCATCTCCTTGCAAGGAGCCAGTCACCCTGTCAATGTATATGTTTGCTTCTATAATGTTATTACGCTTGCCAAAATTTGATATTTTTTAACTTCATACGGATATCAACAATTTAAAACATTTTTCAATTTTTATTCATGTTAAATGTTCAAAGTCTGAACAAATTATGGATTTTAGCATTAACAATTGTAATTGAAGTTGCTCAATTGTGGGAAAATAGGGAATCTCACGACAATAATTATTTAATGGAAGAAGATGTTAAGATTAAAAAAAAAAGGCTTATTAACGTGTTTAATAACACAAATTGTAACATCAATATAAATATATACAAGAGTAACTATCTTAAATAAACTCTATAATTCTTTTAAGCAACATTTGTCTGACTTTGCCTATCTGTAAATTTTGATTAGCATCAATGAGAATATATTTTGCTCAGTTTATGTTTTGTGACGGTGAAATTGATGGTTAGTGACATTGCGATAAAATACAATACCTTCCAAGCCCAAATTATTTCTTATTTGGATATGGTAATCCTTAGAAGGTTTAAAGGACTCCCATTTTTTTATGCTATACATCTTAACAACATTGGCCAGTGAAGAATAGACAGAACAGGCCCTAACCTAAAACAGTTTACAAACTAAATGGAAGGCAAAGGAAAATTTCATTCTAACTGATGGGTAATGGGAGATACAAGGCCAGAGTCTAGATTTGAACCCAGGTTTTCCCTAAATCATAGCTCGTGTTCTAACTACCATACCATGCTTCCTATCAGAAACCTACTGTTCTTCTCACATGATCAGATAGAGATACTTACATTACCTAAAACTAGCTATTACTCGAAGACACAAATAGCTCAATATAGGGATAACAAGAATACTCAAAGCGCCCTTCTCCGGAGTTCTTTGCTCTGGTAGTACCCTACCCCTCTAATCGCATTGGGCAAGCTATGAACAGCTATCAGGAAGCAGCAGTGGCCAAGGAGCCAAGAATGGAAGACAAATGAAAAATGATTGGATGGGGAAGCTGTGGTTTGATATTATTCTTGGAGATGGCACCTGGAAGGTGCTTCATTTTTAAGAAGTGCCATCTCTGATCGAACCTGATGAAGAGAAAGATCTGAGGTTTGCAGATGCAAGAATGAGTTTCCAAGGGGTTTTGAAGAGATTCGGTGGAGGGAAGAGAGAGGAGCTGAAGAGAAGAACATCAGACTGCAGGTGCAAGCAGAGCAGAGAACTGTGAGGTAGACTGCTGGGAAAGAAAGATTCCAGTGGAACCGTTGACTAAAAGATACCAGGCAGAGGAAGAGACTGGCAAACAAATAAGAATACGCGCTGAGGAATAGATTTGCTGAGTTGGAACTGAAGGGCGTGGAAGGAAGAAGACAAGAAGTGGCCATTACAAGAAAGAGGAGAAGTCAGGCGGTCGCCAGATTTTGGAGTCCCATGAGAATGAGATAATTGCAGAAGATGTAAGTGAGAACAGCAGACGAGACAACTTGCAGCCAGAAGAAACCCAAAGGTATGGGATGTCCTGTGAAGTGCACCAACCCAGGTCAATACGGGTACAGACTGGTGGCCTCCTACTAAGAGGAAGCCTGTTACAGAGCTGATCCAGTTGAACAGAAGGCTGTGCTGCTGCTAAGAACCATATACACGATGTGACCAAGGCTTCAAAGGATGCCTAGTGGGAGTACGGAAAGAATCCATTCTAATGGTAGGGCCAGATATCTGGAGTTTGATACTTGACGATTTCTTCACCAAACAGTTTACCCATCAAGCACAGTAACGCAACGGAGGCACCTATAACAGCATGTTAGTTTAGTTGAATTCCTTGTTTTCAACTGCTTCCCTTGTCCTCAGATATGTACTATCTTAGTAACTACTTCAGAGCTTACAGCGGCATTTCTAGAGATATCAGCTGGGTGCTCAATGCGTTTACAGTATAGCACACGTAAAGGTCTGTAGCTGTTAATTGTACGCATTTATAACAGATATTTAATCTATTAAATATTTTGAAATGTAATAGACATGATAGCTTGAAATCTGAATAAGTTCAATTGTTTGCCCTTCCAAGCTACTCTCAATCAAATATTGGTTGATGTGGTTCTGATACACACAACTCAATGTATCAATATTGTGGAAATGGATTTCATTAGTTTATCAAACATGAAATGATGATGTTTGTGTATCCAAATGATAGGCTCATGGCTTACAGTTGTTCATAAACTGGCCACTTAAGAGCATGCATTATTCTCTACAAAAATTACTATTTTGCGTCGACATTTCCTCTATGTAAAATAAGCATTGAAGGAGTATGCCATGAGGCACTTAGTTTTTAGCCGAGTTCCTGTGGTGTTTTTTTGTATTATTTTCTGAACTAAACTCTCATTTACAAAGCCGATAACGATGGAAAACGCAGTTAAAAAATCACTGGTTTTCTGGAGGTCTGATGGGCTTGTACTACGATATTTATTCCTCCAGATTCTTCAATAAAGAATCATAGTTCACTCTGTTAAAGACTAGGTTTACTGAATGCTGCACTTCCTGAAGTAAACTGTCAAAACTCGCAGTTGGGAGTGAGCCCTCCAAATAGTTTTAGCTTGGCTCGTGGTGCTGCAAACAGTGTAGGCTAGTCCGTGTGTGTATGGTGTTTGTCGGATCAAGGGCCGCTATGCCTGAGCAGTTGGATAAGCTTTGGGACACATACATACAGAGCTTACATTTCTTATACTGATATTGTTTTTGAAATTAAGAAGAGTGGTCAGAGCAGAAGAGTTTTTCCAAGAAAGTGTGTGCAGGATAGAATATTAAACTAACAACACATGACAGATGTGTAGTCGTTGTTCAAGAGGTGGTTTGTTAGATGCACCGGTGTGGTGCCTGCTCTCTCTTGTTGGTATCTCTCGGCTGCCGTGTGTGTGTTCCTCTGTGTGCTGCCCTAGCTCTGCGCAAACAGCTGACACAGCAGACCGACGAAGAATGCCCAATGACCACAGCCCGTTAGTAAGGTACGAAGCAGTCGCCAGGTTTCCTTGCCGTATGGATTACAGTAGTAGTTCCCTGTAGGTTTTCTTAGCCTAATTCATGGCATACTACAAATATGTACCCCAGGCGGTTCCAATGGACTCGGCTCAGTTAGTGGCGGGAACTTTCACTGGCCCCCTAGGGCCGGACAAAGACACTGCCCAGGGAATGTATTTTATACACAGGTACAAACAAGTTACACCTATCTGACGTGTTGTGGTAAACCTTCTACGTAGCAAGGTACAACCCCACTACGTGTTAAGGTGCCTGCCTCTCACCTTGTGCTATTGACCCAAAACAACTCTATCCCGTTATCCACATTAACCTCGTTTGGCCTGTCATTGGGAGGATCAGCTTGTTCTTGTTATCTTGTGTGGAGTGTAACCGAGTCTCGCGATATGTTCTGATATCTGCTGTGTCAGTACCTTTAGGTATGTCTCTTTTTGCAGCATCAGCCCTTCTTGCCAGTTCTGTGAGTCAGGGCTGCCTCTGGCTACAGCTTCACTTTGTTTTATGTTAGCCGTCTTGACCATTACTTAGTTCAGGTCGCTAAGGCCATACCAGCCTCTGCTACCTAAGGTTTACATTTAGGGCCTCCTCTTATACAGTCCCTGTTGCTTAATACACTACTGGATAGGTACTCAGATACTAATGGTGATGAACACAGTATAAAATCTATATAGACATAGCACAGAAACAAATAGTGCCACTCCTGTGTACTATGTAAGGGAATACCCTATTATACTTCAAAAAAATACTGTAATTAAGATGGTTAAAATGCTTACTCAGTGTTACATTTTTGTCCCATATCATTATAGTTTTGGTATGGCATTTAATCTATTTTTAAAAATCTAAATGAAGACAAATGAGCAAAATAGTAGGGGAGATTCCATTTACTAAAAAATGAAATTGTATTTTAGTGAAGCAGAATTGATCAATTTTTTATTAGATCTTTTGCTACTGGTTCGATTTGCAGAAAACCTTTGTGCTTCAACAGCAACGCTGACTCCCCATTCACCATTCTGTTAAACTCAAGGAATTGTTTAATTGAAAGTAAATAAATATGCATTTTATGGGCGTCACATCTTCAGTGTTTGTGTATCTAAGTAGTGGTGTGATAGTAGTAGGAGATTTGGGAGGGAATAGGACAGAAAATGGGTCAATTTGTGTGCGTACAGTCAAGTGTCTCATTATGAAGTCATGCTGATCGTTCAGAAATGGAATTGCTTGGTCCCCTTGTCATTTGGACTCCGAATGAAAATTTTCCTTGTGAGCAGGCTGCGACACTCAGATATAGGCCCGATTGAAGTTTCCCTACCATAGGCTAATGGTTCTAATCATTAATCCTATGTAAAGAATTAAACTCACTTGTCCCCATTATGCACTCTTGGTTCCTGTAGCTCTGCAGATGCTACATTCAAGGTCAGTAAACTCTTACCAATCAAGGCCGTTTTCTTTCTTTTATTTTGCTGTTTGGGTTTTGTTGCTTCACTGGATGAAGGCCCATTTGTGCTAAGCACTCTCCAGAAATACAGGAAAAAGAACTGCGCCAAGAGTTTACGTCTCCGTGGCTCAATCTGCGTTACTGTGATTGCAGATGAATTTGTAGTACCAAGAGAAGCATTGAAGGGAGTTTAAAACAAAGAAAAGGCAAACGTCTATTTGGGGAAAAAATTGGTGGGGGAGCATGGGGGAAAGATACAAATCCATTGAGAAGTAATGGGTTGATGCAAAGGTCTAAAACTCAATTCGCAAAATGATGATGGTTTTAACCTCATCCTAAATGTCGCTGTAGCCTTCCAGTTCCTCCATGTAGTGTCTAACACATACCCAAGGATTAAAAATGTATTCCTCTTCTTTGGTCTCTTGTTTAGGTGTTAAAATATCCTGGTGTGCGCCAAAATAATCCGTCACATTATATTTAACATGATGAGATGGTACCAGCAGAGTGATAACGATGTGAATTCGCTGAGTAGCCCCACTCCCAACCTCTGGTAAATAGGTGAGTGTAGGCGTTGTGCTCTCTGATGGTTGTTGTAGATTCTGGGGAGGACTTGCATAGAGAGTCTGACAGTTTCAGCAAGAAGTGTTGAGTGTGGTGCTTGAAGGGGAATGTACTAAGTACTACTGTTTAACTCCTGCCTTGAGTTATTAAGTCTGGGTGTGCTGTGAATTAGGGTGGTCAGAGTTAATCTCTGTTATAAGATTTACAATATTTCAGTGAACTTCAGATTAAGTATTCTGGCCAAATTGCTAAAGTGCATATGTTTTTGCTGGAAGGACAGGACACTCACGGAATCCTCTTCAGGGAATTCAGCATCCTGTTAGTCTGTGCAGGTGCAGGGGTCTGCCTGCATGAGGTTCTCTGTTCTGTTTTACCCGCATTCTTCCATATATTTAATTTTCATATTGATAGGAGTCTCATGAAGATATCCGCAAATGGTTGTATTTAAGAAAACTTATTAACACAGATTCGATCAAGAGCAAAGATAAAGGTACCAATGTGAGATTTCTAAAAAATAGCTACAGCATCAACCCAAGGTTTAAGAATCTGAAGTGCCTGTCAAAATCTGCGAGAAATGAGAGTGAAGACATGCCTAGTCAAGATGTTTAAAGAGCAGATATCTGCTTGGCACGAAACTAAATCCAAACCACAAAAAGAAATTCAACCCTTCTGCTGACTGGCATCTGATCAGATGATGAAATTAACATGCATATCCGACGCTTGGATGTTACGAAGGCAGGAACATCATCAGCATGGACACATGCCCTGGATGGTGTTTGGAAGCAGAAGATGACATCGACTTAGTGCACCCTGGCACATAAAGATGTCTTGCGAGACACACCTACAACAGAGCCTCCTGCAACAACCTTTTTACTTTCAAGGTGACACGTAGAACAAGAGCAGGAGTCGTCATCGTCCTGACAATTGTACCAAACTTGTTTGTTCTGAGCACATTGGCTGAAGTAGAGTGAGTGGACTTGAGGCAACAGAGTTTTACAGCACTGTTTTATTTTTGAGATGAGTTATATTTTTTTGGACCTAATATCTACATTTATAATTCCAAGTTCATGCAATAAAGAGATTGCACTACAGTACTTGTAGTAGGTGTAATGAACACATGCTATTTCTTTTTGTTTTTTGCAGTGTGATATATTTGTAATAAAATCATAGAAAGGCCACTGTGACACTTTATATTCTGTGGTTGTATAGAACCAATATATTTTTCAATATAGAAAACATCCAAAATATATTTAAATACATGTATTCTATTATTAACAGCACGATTAACTTCACGATGAATTTTATCACTGTGACAGCCCTAATGATGAATACATCAAACTTCTGTCCTAGGATCACAATCGGATAAAGTGGTCGCCAGGCACCAGGATTTGGATGCGCACCTTGCGGCCTTGGAGCATTCGGCGCAGGTCCTTACTCACTCCAGACTCTGCCGCTGAATGCCCCGAGACCAGGAGCGCAGAAGGACTCCCGCCTAGGCATCAAAAAGCCTGGCGCCGCTCCTGGGAAGGAGTATGCAGAAAGGGATCTAGGGTTATAGTGGAACCAAGCTAAATATGAGTTAACAGTGAGATCTTTCTGGGATGCATTAACAGGTGTTGTGAGCAAGACACGAGAAATCCCAGATGTTACTCATTGCTCTACACTCCCTCACTGTGTGCTGGTTAAGCCTCAACCGAGTATTGGTGTCCAGTTCTGGGCACCACACGTTCAAGAAAGATGTGGAGAAAATTGGAGAGGTACAGCAAAGAGCAACACAAGAATGATTAAAGGTCTTGAGACATGACCTAGAAGGAAGGCTGAAAGAACTGGTTTTTTAGTTTGAAAAAAGAAGACAGAGGGACATGATAGCGTTTTCAAGCATCTAACACGGTGTCATAAGGAGGAGGGAGAAGACTTGTTCTCTTAGCCTCTAAGGATAGAAGAGAAGCAGGGCTTAACTGCAGCGGGGTTTTGGGTGACATCAGGAAAGTCTAAATTGCAGAGTGGTTTACACTGGAATAAACTCTAGAGAGCTGTGGATCTCATCTCTGCGAGATATTTAAGATATTAGATATATGGGTATAGGAGATTAGACAGTTTTGGTCCTGCATGGAGGGCAGGGATGGACTCGATGAACCTTCCAAGGTCCTTCAGCCCTACAATCTATGATCTATGGATAAAAGAGTAGTGTTCCCCCAGGTCAGTCTAGGTACAATTTATTTCAACTATTCATTAACATGATTAAAAGGGGTAAAAGTAAGATGGCAAAGTTGCAGTATATTACTGTCAAGTAGTTAAGACCAAAGCAGATCGTGAAGAACTTCAAAAAGATTCTAAACTAAGCAATTGGGCAACAAAATGGCAAATGAATTTAATGTGGATTAAATGTACAACATAATGCACACGGAAAAATAACCGCCAACTATATATACAATATGATGAGGGCTAATTTAGCTACAAGTAGTTAGGAAATGATCTTGGGTATCGTGGACTGTTCTCTAAGATGTCCATGCAGTGCAGCAGAGGCATGTCAAAAGCAAACAGGATGTTAGGATCATTAGAAAGGGATAAGCATAAGACTGAGATATATTATTGCCCTTATGATAAATCCATGGTACACTCCTTCTCGAATTCGTTACAAGATGTGGTCCTCACTCCTCAAAGAGATTACTGGCATCTGAAAACGGTCAGAAAAGGGCACTAAATGTATAGGGGTTTGGAGGGCCAAAATGTCCAGTAAAACTTTGAGTCGAGAATGTTAAAGAGGCATGGACTCTTCAGCTTGGAAAGAGGAGACTAGGAGGGTATTGATGAGGTATCAAATCATGAGAATGATGTGGAGAAGTGGATAAGAAAAAGTTATTTACTTATTCCTATACAAGACTAGGGGTCACCAAATGAAATTATAGGCAGCAGATTAAAACAAATAAAAGGAAGTCTTCCATGCAGCGCACAGTCAACTTGTGGAACTCCTTACCTGAGGAGGTTGTGAAGGCTAGGACTATAACAGTGTTTAAAAGAGAACTGGATAAATTCACCTATTAGCCAGGATGGGTAAGGAATGGTGTCCCTAGCCTCTGCTTGTCATGGAGGAGAGAGATCACTTGATCATTGCCTGTTAGGTTCACTCCCTCTGAGACACCTGGCATTGGCCACTGTCGGCAGACAGGATACTCGGCTAGATGGACCTTCGGTCTGACCCAGTACAACTGTTCTTATGTAAGGGAGGATGATTTCATATAGTGAGAATATTTTTGGTCACTATTTCACAAGAATGTTTTAAACTCAGGAAATTCTACTTACAGACCAGTTTCTAAGATTTAAGCATTATTTTAAGGTGATTTTTCCATTGGGTTTCAGCTACCTAATTCATTGTTTTCCTAGTAGACCATATGCCTTTTTCTGCTTTCCTTTTGCACCCAAAAATACTATTGCAGACAATGGGAGTTTTAGGTATGCAAGCATTGAATCCCAAATGGAAGGTACAAAGAATGCAGAATTAAAAACTAAATCATTCAAGATTGCTTTGAAATACATTTTATCTTTCTTTACCACCACAGTAGATTGTCTGTTTGTGTGCTGTTTGTTTACATAAATGCACATAAATTTAATAAAGGTAGCATGTGATAAGGTGCCATCAATTAAGTGAATCAGATTCAGGTATTCTTTGCCTATTGGCTACCAACCAACAAATAAAAGGTAGGTAGAGTGAGTTTAATAATACAATTAATGGTACAATTAGTCTGTTGTCCTTTTGTTTTTTATTGTTTGAGATGACTATTTATGGTAGGATCATATGCTCTGATCTGCTAAAGTCAGGTCCAGTGCAAAGGGAAGGAGCTACGTAGCATGCTTCCCCTGCCTCTTGATACCGAAAATATAGGGCTCTACCAAATTCACAGCCATGAAAAACGTGTCTCAGACTGTGAAATCTGGTCTCCCCCCGTAAAATCTCATCCTTTTTGTTCCCTTTACCATATGCTATACAGATTTCACAGGGGAGACCAGCGTATCTCAGATTGGGCGTCCTGACCCAAAGGGAGTTGCAGGGGGGGTCGCAACATTATTTTAAGGGGGGTCGTGGTGTTGCCACTCTTACTTCCACACTGCCTTCAGAGCTGAGTGGTGGCTGTTGGCCGGTTGCCTAGCTCTGAAGGCAGCACTCTGCCAGCAGCAGTGCAGAAGTAAGGGTGGCAATACCATACCAGACCATCCTTACTTCTGTGCAGCTGCTGGTGCTGGCTCTGCCTTCAGAGCTGGGATCCAGGCCAGCAGCCGCCACTGTCCCCCTGCCCAGCGCTGAAGGCATCACTGTCGCCAGCAGCAGCACAGAAGTAAGGGTAGCAGTACCACAACACCCCCTCATAGTAATCTTGAATCCTCCCCCCACAATTTGGTGGGTCAGGACCCCTATAGTTACAACACTGTGAAATTTCAGATTTCAGTAGCTGAAATCATGAAATTTATGATTTTTAAAACCCTATGTCTGTGAAATTGACCAAAATGGACCATGAATTTAGTAGGGTCCTACAGATATGCCTATTAGGTCTCACTCTGTGTGTATATGAGGAGAGGGCATGTCTGGTTGGTTCATGTTTGTGGCATGACAGAGGATGGACCTTTGGTCTGACCAGTTCAGCCATTCTTATGAATATCCATTCTAAAGATATTAATTATGGTAACTCTGATATCCATATAAATGTCCAGCCCTTTTTGAATTTTGCTAAGTTCTTGGCCTCAGTGACTTCTGGTGGCAATGTGTTCCACAGCCTAATTTCATGTGGGTGTAAGAGAAAAATTTCTGTGATCAGTTTTGCATTTGCCACCTTAATTTCATTGACTGTACCCTTATCCCTATATCATAACACAACAGTAGTAGTTCCAGATCTGCTTTCTCTATACCATTTATTTTATGAGGTCCTCTCCTGTCCCAGATAACCTATGAGTTTTTCCACACCCGTGTTCATTCTTGTCATTCTTCTCTGAACCCCTCTATTTCTTCAATATGGGGAAAGTCAGTACTGCACACTGTTCCTGATGACACTGCACCATTGGCAGTTATGACTTTGGGGACATAGGTGGAGAAAAATTGAGAACCCTTACACTGAAGGATCCAGTAAAATAAATTAAAATAAATGGAACACGTGATTAAATAGACACTACAGCTAAACATTTGCTTTCTTAAGGTGAAATAACCTTTAATGAAACCAAAGTAAGGGTTATTTCCCAACACTGAGTAACTGATAGGACATCAAAAAAAGAAAGCTCTTAAAATACAAGTTTTGTTTTTTTAATCTAGAAGCCGTCACTTGCACCAATGAGTCGGCTTGTATGTCAGTTGATCTTCCTAGCCCCAATTAAAATATAGTAACAAAGGTCGAGAGGCAGGTACCTACAGTAACCACCTTCCCAACTATTACAATAAAGGTAATTGTAAATTTAACACAACAGGGGGTTATTTAGAAGAAAGAGAAAATGACCAGCTAGAAACCATAAAAAATAGTATTTCTCACTTTGACAGCAAAAGGTAAAGTAGCTTAAGGTCTGATAATGCTTGACGCCACTTGGTGGGTAATTGTGGAGTCTGTAAAAGCTCTTTATGAAGCTGGGAAACTGATGTCAGTAAATAAAGTGGTTAACCCCAGCAAAGGAGAAGTTCACTTTGGGGAAAAGTTATCAGAAAAAATATTTTGGTGCTCTGATAAAGGCAAAAAGTGTCCGGTAAGATTAAAATGTATTGTGGAATGTCATTATTCCAGGGGGGAAAGCGGGGAGGGGATAAAAAATGTCCTCACAATGTCACATTTAAAAGATGAGGAGGTGGAGAATCAGTCTCCTGTACAAAGGTGTCTGATGTGTCATACAAGTGGTCAAACTAGTTTCCACATGACACTGCATTTAATGTGCACTTTGCACTATATTCAAAGCTAGTGCCTTTATCCCTGCAGACACATCTTACTCAAAACTTGATCGTCTGTGGGTAGTTATGAGGTGTGTTGTGCTTGTGCCTTTACAGAACTATTCTAAGCAGGCTGACTTTTAACAAAATGCTTTTGTGCTTTGAAGACAATAAGGAAAAATGACCTAAATGCAATTCAGTCTTGATATTAATAAAAATCCATAGCTCTTCCCTTGTACAGCAGACAGTTTTGGTTTGGTCTTCCCTGAATAATTTTTGAAGAAGATTGCTTTTTAAAGAAATCAACTACATTATGGAAATTTAATTCCAGCCTGCTGAAAACTGGTCTACATGACAAATGAATTCACAAAGATCAGTGTGTATTTGTAAGATAAAAGCCTTCACCTGACCATGGGGGAAGCTAGTCTTTCGCAGAGATAAAAGGAAAAAAAATTACAGCTCACTCTCTCGACCCACTGAAAGGTTAAGATTAGAAACACTTCTGCCATCCAGTAGGAGGAAGACTGTCTGAAGAGCAGCCTACACTAAAAGTAGTAATAGCAAACAGCAATCGTTGTGAGTAATTGCAAGTGATGGCTATTTCAACATCACCCTGAATTGATTTGTTATACATAGTTTGTGTTCTTTGTCATCCCAAATCAGATACCTTATACATAAATGGTGTTTACTGAAGCCTGCCTAAAAAAGCCAAATAATTCCAAAATTTGCTATTATGAATTGTGTAGCACAAAACATGCTGTGCTGCTGAAATACCTTGTAAGGTAACGAAGAGGTTGCAGTGTTTTGCTTGCTCCAGATGATTACCCAGAGAATACTTACAAAGTATTTGAAGTGATGAGTCTTCAGTTTTTTAAAACGTATCTGTTCAGATATTCATTTGTTCGCTTTGTCTTGTGGTGAAAAACACAAGTGGATGGTAATATTTAATGTTATCCTTTGGACAGAGCACTACATAGCTCATGCCCAAGTAAAGCATTTGCCTTTTAAAAGAGGGCCTGTGTTCATTTTCTATAACTGGTTTGTTATTGAAACTGAACAATCAACAGGTTTAAACATCACTTCATCAAACCTTATCCAAAACAAACTGTAAGCAAGACCGTGCAGTCTTTTGAAATGGAATTCTTTAGAACTTGGTCACTTGACAGAGGGAATTTAAGTCGTTTCTATATTTGAGGTACAGAGCTTCCATTTGCCTTTTAGAGCTCATTTTATCAGGCATTGTTTTGTATGCATGTTAAGCAGATCAGCAGGAGACCCCTGCTGAACAATTCACACATACAATGAAATCTGACTTTCTGCAACCTCCTGGAAAACAAAACAAAAAAACCAACCCGCCACTGTTCAGTTTGGATTATTTGACCAGGCAAAGACGCAGAGCTTACAGTAAATGCTCTTAGCAAGGTTCTTTAGGATGGGAACTCCAGCTTGTTTGTTAAAGTGAACATAGGCACTGACTCCATGGGTGCTCCAGGATTGGAGCACAGATGCGGGGCGGGGAGAGAGAAGTGGGTGCTCAACACCCACTGGCAGCCCCAATCAGCTCCTCCCCCTCCCTCCACCACAATGAGCTGTTCAGCAGTGTGTAGGAGGCATTGGGGGGAGAGAGGTAAGAATGGGGGGCAGGAAGAGGTGGGGATTTGGGGGAAGGGGTGGAGTGGGGGCAGGGCCTGGGGCAGCACCCCCAGGAATGCGAGAAATCGGTGCCTCTGAAAGTGTATGTGGAAGGAGATGTTTTGCCCAGTTTGGTGGCCTTTGTGAAATGGATTTTTATGGTCTAGTGGGCAAGTGCCCATGTCAAAATACACCTCCCCCTCCCCCCAATACTTCTACTATCCAAGGACTGAACTGACTAGAAACTATCCTAGAGATAGCGTCTTTAGACTACAAGGGCAGTGTTTCAAATATGCCAGAATGATTGATGTAGAGTTATACTCTTGGTTTGATAAATGTCCTTCAGTGCAGTAGAGTGGGAGTTGCTTACTGTACCATTATTACTTGCTGTGGTCTAATTAGTTTAGAGAAAACCTATTGAGGGAGTCAGCTAAGCAGAAGCTACACTTTGCATAGAATTTTTTTTTTTTAAGAAGTTCAATCTGCTTCTTTATGAGCTCACTTATTTTTAACTATTTCAGGTTCTATTTATTTATTTTTAGCAGTGAATGTTTTAGCTACCACTAAATCTGACGGATTCTAATCTGGTAAAGGGGGAGAAATATATTGTCTTTACCTTATATAATGCAAGATATGCTATATTAGCTTGTTAAACAATTAGATTTTGTAAGATATTGCAAAAGTTTTCTTCCATTCTAGACTAGTAAGTAATAAAAATCCTATGAGTATCTGATCTGGTTTCAAAGAAGCCTCCAAGTCTTCCTATGTTTATCTCAAGTGACTCTTTTGTGGCTCACATCATTAGAGCTAAATGAATAATTATTTTTTTGGTTTGGGGGCAAACATATTAAATATTTTTATTTATATATTTAATACCTGAAACAGAATATTTTTGGGTTCTCTCCCCCATGAAAAATGTTGTTCAGGTCAACTGAAATGTTTTCAAACATGTTGAAATATGCCATTTCACTTTTTTCCCTTCATTTTTATTTGGCCCATATTATTTTTGGCATTCAACCCAAATTGGAAAATAGTGTCAGGTGCCCTGGAATTACATTTTTTCCCCAGCACATTTACTAAAATATTTGACCATACCCTCCTCCCCCACCCCCCCAAAATAAAAAAAATAAAAATAATAAAACCCAAAAAACCCATTACTTGCCCAACTCTACTCACCATTGATCTATTTTTGGGAGTTTTTACAAATGTTATAATCTAACTGGTGCATATATACATTGATGAAAATCTTCTTCCATGTCCTCTAGATCAATGTGACCTCTAACTATGAAGCAATGTTGCCGAGTAAGCAGTCAGCAGCGCTCGCATGTGTGTGTGTGTGGGGAGCAGCTCCCTTTTATGGAGCCAGCCAGCTAGCTATAAAATCCCTCTGAATAGCTGTTCTCTACTTGCTTTACCTGTAAAGGGTTAAAAGTCACTGCTACGCATAGGTAAAAGGAACTGAGTGGGCACCTGGCCAAAAGAGCCAATGGGAAGGCTAGAACTTTTTAAAATTGAAGCAAGACTCCCTTTTTGTCTGTCTGTTCTCAGGGAGAAGCAGACAGGGAGCAGCGATGCTGTAAGAAGCTTTGGGCCAGGTATGGAAAAAAATTGGTATCATACCTAGAAACTACTCATTTAAAATCCCAGATATGCTAGTAGACCAGAAAATGTCTAGGAAGATGCAATTAGGTTTCTCTCTTCGTTTCTTTATGGCTTGTGGACTCCTCCATTTTTGCTTTGCTTGTAACCTTTAAGCTGGACCTCAAGAAAGTTATTCTTGATGCTTAATTCTTGCAAGTATTTTTTTTTTAAATCTAGCAATAGCTTGAGTTTCCAGATGTATTTTCTTTCTTTGTTTTTAATAAAATTTACCTTTAAGAATAGGATTGAATTTGTGTGTTCTAAGAGGTTTGTGCACAGGTTTAATTAGCTTGTGGCAAGAGCTGATTTCCTTTGCTTGTCTGTCGCAGCTCTTTCCCGGAGCAGGGGTAAAAGGGCTTGAGGGTACCCCACAGGAAAGAATTCCCAAGTGGGCCTTCCTGGGTTCTCAAAGGGGTTTTTCACTTAGGTGGTGGCAGCATCTACCCATCTAGGGTCAAAGAAAAGCTGTAAACTTGGAAGTTTAATACAAGCTTGGACTGGTGAGTATTATTAACTTTTAGAGTCCTTGCAGGCCCCCACCTTCTGTACTTGAAGCAGGGCCGGCCCACAACATTTTGGCACCTGGGGCGGGGAGCTCAAACAACACCACCATGTCCAAAATTTTGGTCCAAAACTTTGAAAGGTCTCAATTCTGCCTTCTTCCTGTTCTGCTCCTCTCATGATACTGCTTTGCTACCTACCCCAGTAAAGGAGAAATTAACAACTTAAAATGCCTTGTTCAAAAATTTTAAGTAACACTTACATTCGCTGTTCAGGCATTTGAAAGTTAACTTTTCTTGTCTGCATAGTAAACACTGGCATTTTTATCTGTTTGAATAATCAAAGTGGTGCTTTCCATGCCTTCTTGGTTGCAAAGATTTGAACTGCTTCCTGCTGAAGGTCCACAGTCTGGGCCAGCTCATGCTCTATTGAGATAGTTGCAAGGCCGACCAGCCTCTCCTGTATCATTGCGGAGGATAGATGTGTTTTTATTAACTTCAGCTTGGAGAAGCTGCGTTCTCCACTGGAAACTGTTACAGGAAGTGTTAGAAGTATGCACAGAGCAACAAAAGCATTTGGAAAGAGGGTGGTCATCTTATTCATGTACACATATTCCAGAACAGCGTTTGGAGTTGATCCTGCTGAAATGAAATTAAATCCTGCTTTCAGTTCATCACCTAAATCATTCGCATCAATATTGCACGTCATCATATGTCAACACTGTCTTTAATGCCCTGCATTGCTGGTGTAGGTCCTCTTCAGGTATAGTGAGAAGTTTTGGAATATCGTACAAACATCCCAAATATGCTGCTGTGTTCCTTGAGCTGCATGAAGAACATTCTTCAGCTGACTGTATTGCACAATCTAGCACCTGGTTAAAGAATTCGACTTTGAATTGTTGTTTGGGGTCTCTTATGGGATTATCCTGTGCCTTGTAATCAAAAATGTCTTCTTCCTCAGTGACTCTTGTATTCTTGAATGGGTGAGAAAATAGCTTCAGTGTGAAGCTCCTCTGCCAACTTCTGTGGACTCTTCAGAATGTTTTGAAATCCCTCATTTGACTGGTAAGACTGTAGGTATGACTTTGCTTTGTCCAGTTGTTCCATTGGATATATCAAGGTCAACAACTTAAAGTCTCTTGCTTACAACATTTATTTCAAACAGTATGTCACGCTACAACACTAAGCCACACAGAAATTTGAAGTGATGTATGTTTCTGGTGATTCCATTTCCCTCTGCCACTGTTCTCCCATGAACAGTTCCTGTCATAGCATTATCTGCCATAATGGTAATATCTATCTTCCCAATTTGGTGTTTGATAGGCTTTATCGCCTCCGCTCGACTTTCCCATTGTGTGGCACTCAGTGGTTTCAGTGTCAGATGTTCGTAGATGTTGCTTCAAAAATTTGCCATCGATGAGTTGATGCAGAAAAAAAATACATAGATGCTTTGAATGACATTAAAAAAATTCAGCAGCCTCACTAGAAGCTGATGCTGCATCACTGTCCACCACGTTCAATGAATGAGAACTACATGGGACAAAAAAAGCTCTAGGGTTTAACTCTTAGATCCGTGTCTGTACTCCTCTGTTCTTTCCTCTCATGTTAGCACCATCATCATAGTCCTGACCTCTCATGTCATCTATCGCAATTCCCATATCTTCCAGCATTTTAAGAAGCACATTTTTCATACCAACTCCTGTAGTATTATCATATCAAATTCTAGAAAATACTGTCTGACAGTCACCATTGCAGGGACATTTTCACTAGATTCCGTTATTGTTGTTGTTACAAAAAGCACCATTAAGGTCATTTGTTCCATATGGCTGATGTCAGGTGTGCAGTCCAGAATAACAGAGTAATATCTTGGTGACTTCAGATCTGCCACAATCCTCTGTTTGACTTTTGTTGCCAGTAACTGTATGATCTCATTTTGAATTGTTTTTCCCAGGTAGCAGTGTGTGTATATTTCTTGGGTAGTGACTCTTCTTAGATGCTCCTGGAGTACAGCATCAAACTCAACCATCAGCTTCACAATTTTAAGGAAGTTTCTATTGTTTGGCATATACAGCTGATCTGAAGTGCCACGCAGTGCTAGGTTTTGGGTAGCAAGCACTCTCACAACGGCAATGAGCCTTTTCAGAACATTTTTCCAGTAAAGAGACTCTGATGCAATCTTCTCTTGATACTGATCATCTATGATGGCCTTTAACCTTAGTCTCATCTCAAGGTCTTTCCACCTATGGAATGCACCCTGGTGATTTGCTGCCTTCTCATAGCATGCCAGACTTCTAGCCAGATTTTTCCAGTCCTTTGTTCCTCTAGAACCTAATGTGGCTGGAATATTAGACTGTCAGAGTTTGCAACAAAGACAGTATGCAACATTCTGGGTTTCTGAGTACATAAGCCATGGCCTTTCCACTTTGTCACCACTGGGGATTTCACGCCAGTAACATGTTAGATGGAAACTTCTATTTTCATTGTCTTTGGGGAACATGAAGTTTTTCACTTGCTGTGGCCCATGCAGTACAAGGAAGTCCCTCAGGCTACTGCTCAAGTGGGACCACAGTCCTGGGTCATCTAGACTTAAGGAACTAAACTCAGCAGCAGCTGCTTCTTGCACCTCCACCACGCTCTTCTCTGATCTACACTTTTCTTCAGGAATGTGCACGGTTACATCCATTTGAGATACAGATATGAATGCTGCAGTAGCTGCCAGGTCACCTGCACTCTGATCAACTGGAAGATCAGGCATCTCCTCACCACTCACCTCTTCACCTGGGCCAGAAGGCTCACCGTGAACATTTGTCTCCATGTATCTCAGGAGAGCTCCTTCCTGCTTAGATAGAAAAACTTCCTTTGCTTGCTTTCTTTCTCTGAATGCTGCCCCAGGGGGGGCATTTTCTTCTTTCACTCATAACTGCTGTTCTGTGCCAGCTATAGTGGCTCAATACTCGATTGAAGGGTACAAATAAGCAGGCTGGTAGCAGGGCCTGAGTGAGGGGAGATATAAGTGTCTTAAGGGCCTAACTGGCTCCTACTACTTCATTTGACTGCCTGTTCTCCTCAAGAGGGTTAAGGGAAAGAGCAGAAAAAGGAAGTTTCCTGAGTAATTAATCCAGGCTCCTGGGGATGCTAGAGAGGTACATAAGAGGCTCCTCCTCCTTCTCTCCCACCCTGCAGCCCTGCTGCTTTCTGTTATTCCCTCTCACCTTTTCTCCTGCCTGCCTGGTCTCTTATGCCCTCTTTCCTCCAGTGCAGCACTCCACCATCTTTGTGCATCTAGAGCAGAGAGAATGCATACCTACCAGTAGGAGCAATTTTCTACACTCTGGGTCCTAATGGCACTCCCCCCAGTCTGGCACCAGAGGCAGCTGCCTCAGTTCGCCGCCTGGTAAGGCCAGTCCTGACTTGAAGTGCCAGAGTGGGGAATCAGCCTTGAGAAGTACAAACACATGCATTATATTGAATGTGGGAGGGTAGGGTGGAGTTTAATAAGAGTGACAGAGGCTATATGGTATTAACTATCTTTTATTGGAACTGAGAGGAGGAAGTTCTGGGGGAAGAGGGATTCAGCAGGCAGTGTCTCATCATTTCAGGCACATGGTTGTGTAGGACGTTGACCTTACATCACAATCATGGATAGCTCAATGTTGAGGTCTGTTGCAACATACCCTATCCTCACGTGAAAGGTGTGTATAAATCAGATGTGGCTTTCATTTTGGCCAAGTTAAAAGTTAAAAGATTCTGGGAGTGCAAGAGCAGATGTGAATACAATTTAAAAAAAAATAGTAAATTGTGGGCCACCCTCCTTGTAGCCTCTATCAATTTCTAAGAGCTTAACCAGTATCTTCTCCAAGTTGAGTGCAAGTTAGCTGGCTCCTTTATCACTAACAGACACTTGGGAGACCTGCAAAAATTATTACTTTCCAGCCTTGATGAGAGGGAGATTTACAGCTGAATACAGTTGACATCATAACCTCAGACTCTCCCCCTAAGCATCTGTCTACCCCATCCTAGTGATCCCCATAGCCAGAGGAATGACAACTGGACACTGTGGACTTCATAACCAGTGGTCAGAGTGCTAAGCAGATCAAACTCAAATCAAAACTTTCAATCCCAAGAGAGAAGTAGGTGCACTTGGAAAAGTTAATTCACCTGTCTCTACATCAGACTCATACAGACATATCAAACACAGGTGCAGGGCGGGCACAAGGATGTTTCATACCCTAGGCGAAACTTCCACCTTGCACCCGCCCCAACACCTCTGCCCTGAGGCGCCCCCCTGGTGGCAGCTCCCCCCCTCCACCTTGAGGCACTCCCCTTGCGGCAGCTCCCCATCCTCCACCCTGAGGAACCCTCCCCCGCCCCAGCTCACCCCTGCTCCATGCACGAGCACGAGCACCCTGTCACTGCTTCATTTCTCCCGCCTCCCAGGCTTGTGGCACCAATCAGCTTAGGAGCCGCAAGCCTAGGAGAGGGGAGAAGTGAAGCAGCCACGGCGTGCTCGGGGAGGTGGTGGGGCAGGGGTGAACTGAGGCGGGGAGTTCCCCTTCGTGCTGCCCCCTGCCCTTTCTTGCTGCAGGCAGCCCTCCCCGCACTCCCCTGTCCCAGCTCCCTCTGCTTAAATGCCGGCGGCAACCGGGGCGTCTGAAGATCCAGCTGACGCTGTCGCTGCTGAAGAAAATGGCGCTCCTCAGATGCCAGTGCCCTAGGCGACCGTCTAGGTCGCCTAGATGGTTGCGCTGGCCCTGCACAGGTGGTATTTCAGTTGCCAAAACAATCACTTCAGTTTGTAACAGTAAATTTGGATGCTTTATCTGTATGTATCTCCCATTGTATCTGAAAAGGATAGCAGCTTTCACTCCCAGGATTAAAACACTATGACCAATTATTAAAACAAGTGTTTAACATTGGCATTTCAAATAGCTGATGTGCTTTTTGTAACTGCTTTGCCTAGTCAGTGGAATGCTGTCATCACTTAGGCCTGCTGGTGCATAAATTTACTAACATATGCAAATGCACTATTTGTAATAAAATTGACTAATGAACTTTAAAGGCCAATTATTTGTACATGTCTGCTGGCTTAGAGTACAGCTAATCATGTATCATTCAGATTTACAGTTATATCTTTGCAGCAGTGCAATTTTAATCACTAATCTATGCTTTGTTATGCATCATGGGTTTAGATACTTATGAAAACTGAATACAAGGACAGAAAGCTACCAGATTTACAGACTTTCAGTTGTTCTCTGAATGTTTTCTTAGCGTAGTTCCCATAAATAAATTCAAACACAACTGGACCAAATTGGCCCAGTATGGAACAGCTGGAGCTTCTTTCTTCTGCATTAGCTTTCCTAGCTCTGCTTCAGTGTGTATGGACCAGTGTGGGAGGAAAAGCCTAATTTACAATCTTGACAATGCAAGGAAAAGTAGTATAACATACAAGCTTATTAGAACTGGGAGCAAATATTGCCTCCTTGTTGAAGACAGAATTCAGAGTCAGATTCTCCTCTCACATCTCTTTTACACTAGGGAAGCTCCACTGGCTTGAATGAAGTCACTACTGACTTACAGTGATGAAAGAGCCCCAAGGTCTATCCTTGACCCTGCTAATGACTTTTTAATGACCTTGGGGAAGTTCCTTAACTTTCTTATGCTTCATCTTACCCATTGTAATACTTAACTATCAGTGGAGGTTGTGAAGCTTATTCTTGCAAAAGCTTAATTAAAATCCTTGAATAAGAGGCAATTTAAAAACAAAACAAAACAGTGGATGAATGCGTCACTAGCAGACATGCCCTCAGTGTTGCCTTTCACTTTCTAATATTGTTCCCCCAATTGCATCAAAATGAACAATTGGAAAATATTTTTAAAAAATTAACACCTAGAAGAAAGCTGTCACGTTAGTCCCCTTGCTCACTACTCATTCTATTGCTCTGCCAAAATCAGTTAGCAGTCCCACTCCTGCTAAGGTTGCTGCTGTGAAAGCTTGTCACCTAGTTGATGCTGTATGCAGTGACACTGGAGCCCCCAGAAAAAAAAAATATCTTTAAAAGAACACTTTGTTAATGTCACTACTGAAAACTCATTAGAAAAATCACTGTTAAGAGTAAATGACTTCTGTCTGTGTTCCCCCCTCTCTCATTCCTCAGAGCCTCGTATTGCCATTGGGAATAAGGCAAGTACAAGAATCTGACATGTTGTCATAACAGGAAGACTCAAAGAGCTTCTCAGATGAGAGCTAAGGGAAGTGCTAAACCATTATATATTTTCTACCTAGCAAAGAATGTTGATTCCAATTTAGGAAGTGGAATTAAGAATGCTGTTCAAAGGAGGTGGAAAGAAGTAGGAATTAATGCTACAGATTTGATGAGAGCCCAATCTCCAAGAATAAGCTAGAGAAGAGAACTCAGATGAAAAATGTAATTGGCTCTTTGAAAGAGCCCCAGATAAGTGGGGAACCAAACCCCAATAATACACAAATCAAGAGGTGCTTCATTAAATCTGCTTCTCTTAATCCGTGGGAATCAGACCATGACAGAGTCTTGCATGAACAATTATGTCTCTCCCTTTCTTGCCACTTCTCTGTTTGGGTCAGCAACTATTTTAGCCTTCTTCCAGAACACATGATTTTATGCCAGGCTGTCATGTAGCTGGATTTCTCCAAGATCTGCTGATATCCAGTCCATAAACCAAGTCTTCTGGTCTCCCCATTGGTTGTCTTTTGTCCATAGTTATTGCATGAGCCACCCTACTAGTATAACGCTCCGGTCTCCTCTAGATATGCCCATAAACTTAGCCTAGCCTCCCTAAAATAGTCTTCAGCTGGAGCAATGCACATTAGGCTCCTTACAATCTCATTTTGTTTCCTATCATGATCATTTGACCATCTCAACATCTTTATTTCAATGGTGGAGAGGTTACTGGTTCCCTTTCTTGGGGTTGGCTAAACTGTTCTGTACCAAAAATGGGTCAAATTACAGTTTTATGTGCTGTATATTTTAATTTTATTGGTATCTTTTTGTCGCAGAACAGGAGTCAGCTCCCACCTTTTGCATCACACAGCTTTAGTGCTAGGGCACTCATATCTCAGGAAGGCATCATCATCAGCAACCATTGATCCTAGATATTTAAAGTTCTTTCACTCTAAGCTCTCTGCCTGTGATATCCTAGGCCGTGAATCCTCCTCCCTCATTTATAGCCTTGCTCTTACCAGAGTTCAATCTAAGCCCAGCCCACTTACAATTGTATTGCCACTGTTCAAAGTTGACTTGCAGGGTCTCACAGACTTCTGCACATATCACTAAATCATCAACTAGCAGCATGTTCCAAGGTGGATCCCTTCATATATTCTTGCATATCACATCCATGACAGCCACAAACAAAAAGGAGCTCCACACTGACCCCTGCTGTAGGCTGACATTTACTGGAAATTTTCTACTGCAGCCCCATTTAGTTTTCACTACAGCAATCACACCACTATACCCATCCTGGATAAGATGGGTCATGGGTGGCAGGTAGAGCCCCACTTCAGGGAGGCTATCCCCAGGCTCTGCACCTTTCACCCCCCCACACACAGCTGGAGCCCTGAGTGCACGCATGCGCGCGCGCACACACACACACACACAAGCACATGGCCGGAAGAGCCTTAGGCTGGTCAAAACCATGAGCACCCCTCCCCCGCACCGCCTGACCACACCGTGTCTATGTAAGACTAGCGATTTGTTTTGAGGTAGTGTTAGGACACTTCTACAGAGGAGGAACAAATATAACAAGGATGAACAGGATCACTGACTCCAATCCCTTCTTTCAAACGGAACCCCCAGGGCTTACCCAGTGGGTGAAGGCTTCAGCCTCGAGACACATTCCTCTCCCCTTTTATTCAACATCCATACAAAGACATTGGAAGAGATTATCCAACATTACAGGTTCAAGTACTAGCAGTGCACGGACAGCCAGCCAGCCAGCCTTGTATTTCTTTACTGTCAAATCATAATAGCAACAAGTTATACTATGCCAGTATGTGGAAGCTATGAACAGCAGCATGAGAAACAGCTGACAGAACAGACCCCAGGCAAGATAGAGGCTAGGCTAAATGTTCTTTATTTTGAAGCAGTTTAAATAAATAGCAATAATAATTAGGAAGGATTATATTTGTATTAAGATAATGTTCTTAGGCCCCAGTCAGGCTTGAAGCCCTTGCATGCTAGGTGGTAAAGAAGCAAAACATTCAGTCTTTCTTAGATCAGTGGTTTTTAAGCTTTTTTCTTTTGTGGAGCCCTAAAAAAAATTTCGAATGGAGGTGCGGACCTCTATGGAAATCTTAGGCATTGTATGCAGATCTCTGGCAGTCCTCTGGCAGACCGCAGGTTGAAAAATCACTGTCTCAGATTTTTAAATCTTTGGCACAAACAGGCAACCTACAAAAGTAGATTATCAAACATATACAGTTTTAATATCCATATAGACATTTGCTATACAGACTTGTAAAAAAAAGCATTAATAAAGCATCCCAACTTCTTACTGGGGCAGGGCTTATGTGTACTGAAGTGCCAATTCTTTTGAGGTTTCCCCGTTAGTAATTTTGGAATAGCAATATACCATTCACAGCCTAACCCCTTTACATTATATATTTACAGCCAAATTCTTATCCCTCATGGAATGCCAGACTTCGAACAAGGGACTCACTATGGTTTGTGGAAATCTTTTCCCCTGCAACATACAGCCACTTGATGTTTGCTACTTTAGCCTCTCAGAGGCAGTAATGTGCCAAGACAACACAACCAGTACTTCCCCTAAGCACTCCTGTTACTACTAATTAACGGACGCACTAATATTTCCTTCTACCATAAGCCTTCAGTATATCAAAAACATCCATTCCTTCATTCCTACAGGCAGAGCTTAAAGTGAATTAAAATAAATGCCAAGCTCCATGTGCCAACAATTGCTGAACTTAGAGCCAACAATAGTGATGCTTCTGATAACCTTTATTAATTCAAAACATGCATTTTAGGTATTTGACACATTATCCATCAGAAAACAATATAGATAGATGAATGTACATTAGATTTTTTTCTTCCTAAAAATAAAGAAAAAACCCACCCACTCACCACTTTTATTTTTTGCCCTGGGAGGAACGTTGGATTATTTTTCTGCTCAGTGGTTTTCTTTGAATGGTTCATTCTACTCAGACAAGTACAAGATTTAACAAAAGAAAGAAAAGCAACAAATGTTGCTATTGTTATGAAGACTCCAGAGCGGACATCAGTGAGTGCCCTGAAGGTATAAAATAGCCTATTCGTTTTGGGTTAATGATTTAGAGCTACAGTTGGACATAATTAACCTATTTAAGTATGGTTTCTTATTTTAGGCTCTCCTTTACTTTTTCAGAAAAAAAAATCGTCACATAGTGTAACAGCATCTTATGTTCCCACAGAAGGAGAGTCCTCTAAGACACTCAAGACCTCATCCGTAAGGACTTAGCATAAGATAAGAATGTTCATACTGGGTCAGACCAAAGGTCCATCTAGCCCATTATCCTGTCGTCCAACAGTGGCCAATGCCAGGTGCCCCAGAGGGAATGAACAGAACAGGTAATCAAGTGATCTATCCCCTGTCGCTGATTCCCAGCTTCTGGCAAACCGAGGGTAGGGACATTATCACTGCCCATCCTGGCTAATAGCCATTGATGGACCTATCCTCCATTAATTCTTCCAGTCTTTTTTCTAACTCTGTTAGTGTCTTGGTCTTCACAACATCTTCTGGCAAAGTTTCACAGGTAGACTGTGTGTTGTGTGAAGAAATAGTTATGTTATGAGAAGGAATAATGCTTCCTTTTTACTTTCTCCACACCAATCATGATTTTATAGACCTCAATCATATCTTCCCCCGCCCTCAGATGTCTGTTTTCCAAGCTGAAGAGTCCCAGTCTTATTAATCTCTCCTTATATGGCAGCCTCTCCATATCTCTAATCATTTTTGTTGCCCTTTTCTGAACCTTTTCCAATTCTGATTCATCTTTTTTTGAGATGAGGAGTCCACATCTGCACGCAGTATTCAAGATGTGGGCTACCATGGATTCATATAGAGGCAATATGATTTTTTCTGTCTTATTATCTTTCCCTTTCCTAATTCCCAACATTCTGCTCGCTTTGACTACCACTGCACACTGAGTTGATATTTTCCGAGAACTATCCACAATGATTCCAAGATCTCTCTCGAGTGGTAACAACTAATTTAGACCACATTATTTTATATGTATAGTTAAGATTGCGTTTCCATTGTGCATTACTTTGCATTTATCAACACTGAATTTCATCTGCCAGTTTGTTGCCCAGTCACCTAGTTTTGAGAGATCCTTCTGTAGCTCTTTGCAGTCTGCCTGGGATTTAATTGTCTTGAGTAGTTTTGTATCACCTGTGAATTTTGCCATCTGGTTACCCCTTTTTCCAGATCATTTATGAATATGTTGAATAGGACTGGTCACAGTACAGACCGCTGAAGGGAACACCACTATTTGCCTCTCTCCAGTCTGAAAACTGACCATTTATTCCTACCCTTTGTTTCCTATCTTTTAACTACTTACTGATCCACGAGAGGACCTTTCCTCTTATCCCATGACAGCTTAATTTGCTTAGAGCCTTTGGTGAGGGACCTTGCCAAAGGCTTTCTGGAAATCTAAGAACATTATGTCCACTGGATCTCCCTTGTCCACATGCTTGTTGACCCCCATCAAAGAATTCTAGCAGATTGGTGAGGCATGATTTCCCTTTACAAAAAAACATGTTGACTCTTCCACCAACAAATTATGTTCATCTATGTGTCTGACAATTTTGTTCTTGACTATAGTTTCAAGCAGTTTGCCCAGTACTGAAGTCAGGCTTACCAGCCTGTAATTGCCGGTATCATATCTGGAGCCCTTTTTAAAATTGGCATCACATTAGCTATCCTCCAGTCATTTTGTACAGAAGCGGATTTAAATGATACATTACAGACTACAGTTAGCAGTGCTGCAATTTCACATTTGAGTTCCTTCAGAATTCTTGGGTGAATGCCATCTGGTTCTGGTGACTTATTACTGTTTAGTTTATCAATTCGTTCCAAAACCTCCTTGAATGATACCTCAATCTGGGTCAGTGCCTCAGATTTATCACCTAAAAAGGATGCCTCAGGTTTGGGAACCTCCATCACATCCTCAGCTGTAAAGACTGATACAAAGAATTATTTTAGTTTCTCTGCAATGGCCTTATCCTTGAGTGCTCCTTTATCATCTCGATCGTCAAGTGCGCCCCTGCCCCTGGTCGTTTAGCAGGCTTCCTGCTTCTGATATACTTAAAAAAAATGTTGCTGTTATGTTTTGAATTTTTGGCTCGCTGTTTTTCAAATTCTTTTTTGGCCTTCTTAATTATATTTTTACACTTCATTTACTGGTATTTATGCTCCTTTCTATTTTCCTCACTAGGATATAAATTCCACTTTTTAAAGGATGCCTTTTTGCCTCTCACTGCTTCTTTTACTTTGTTGTGTAGCCACGGTGGCACTGTTTTGGTTCTCTTACTATGTTATTTAATTTAAGGTACACATTTAAATTGAGCCTCTATTATGGTGTATTTCCGTGCAGCTTGCAGGGATTTCACTTTTTGCACTGTACCTTCTAATTTCTGTTTCAGTAACTTCCTCATTTTTGTGTTGTCCCCTGTTCTGAAATGAAATACTACAGTGTTGGACGTCTGTGGTGTTTTCTCTGCAACAGGGATGGATTACCAAGTGGTCCAGCTAGCAGCTTTCCAGTCTCTCTCCTGCTTAAGGATTTTTCTTGCATTTCTGTATTCAATAACTCTAGCCAAGCCAAAAATATACACCTTTCCCACTGAAGAGTTTAGAACAGCCTTTGTTTGCAGAGCTCCATAGCTGCAAGGTGCTTAGATAGAGTGATGAGTCTGTTGTAAGAACCTATATAGAAAAGAAGAGATCAAGCACCTGGAAAATTTGTAAGGTACAAAGCAGTTGAAGAGGGACTTCTGCCCCCTTGATATAGTGTTTACAGTTAAGCACATATTGAAATGCTAATTAGATTAGGCCTCAAGATCTCATAGAAGGCCCATTAAGAAGTGTAGGGAAGACTTTCTAACTTCAATGGGTATTAGAGCAAGGGTTTAAGTGATAGAACAGCTCCTATAGATCTAAGATGCACAGCATTTGAAGAAGGGTTTCTGTGCACTCTATAAGATACCTGTTAGCAATGCTCTCAGTATGCATTTTAGGAGTGGAGCAGCAGCAGAATGACTTTCTTGTAGAACTTGTAAAGTTCCTGGCAAAGGGCATACCAGTGCTGTCTAGCCAAATAGTTTTCGGTGTTTACACACACTGGAACTGATTTTTTTTTTGCAGGTCAGCAGAACTCCAGAGTATTGGAGAATTAAATTCCTTTGTACATATTTATTTTTTTACAGATAGCAAGAAGAAAACCTTAGGAAGTTCCACACAAAACAATGCTTTAAGAATTAAGAAAGAATTAAGAACTAAGTAGTCAGCCAGAAATCAGGAAAATCCAAGGAGTTAAGTTTTCATAGAATATATCTTGGGCTATATCCTTACCTAGTATAAATTGCACAGTTCCACTGAAGTCAGTCAATTGGACTATGCCAATTATACCAGCTGAGGATCTGGTCCAACATTGTTTACACACACAGGTGCACACTTCTTACCTCCCAGTAAGAATTGGTAAAGCCAGTTCCAAGAATTGATATCTGGGCCATTTATATCAAGGACAAAGAGGTTAGGATATTGATGCTTAACAAAACATTGACAATATAGGGGTACAGAGTGGGTGGGAAGCTTATTTCTCTCCTCTACCTTTTAACTTAAATTACAGATAGCAACTGACTCAGGAGGTTTGTTTTGGTTTCCCCACTCTCCCAGATATGACATTCGACGTTAAACTGGAAATGTATATATAGTACTGGAAGTTCTACAATACAATGTCTTCGGCCCCTGGTTAAGGCTTCATCCACTATCTGAACACAACCTTTTGGTTCTGGCAAATTCAATATCTTCAGAGGAATATTATCAAAGAGACACCAAATTGTAGGGCGAGTCAATTAAAAGAAAGAAAGCTGATATTTTAGGATCTTGTTACCAAATATGAGGAAATTAAAATCTTTAGCCTTTATATAGAGGCAACCTAAGCATATTGCCTCTCCTCTGGCAAGTGATGGCAACTGTAAGGGCCTTGCAGATCAACTGCCAGTTAGAAGAGTCTTCCAATGATGCAGAGTCTTGATATTTTCTTAATATAATTTGTTTTATTGCATATAAACACTAGTGTTTGAACAGAGGTGGTAGCAAAGAGCACTCAGGCAAATCTCTCTTTCTGAAATTGCCATCCAAAAACACTAATGATCAATTCCCAGGCAGCAACTCTATCTCATGAATTGACTCTACTTAGAGAGTTAGGGCAGAGAACAATCTCCTCACTGTTTGCCCCAACTCCTCAAAGAATCTTTCATCTTACAAAACTGATAACACTCCCTCCAGTGCACTCACATCACAAAAAAGCTAAGGCACAAAATGAGTTACACCTACCAAAAGACATAAGGCAACAAGAAGAGGTTCTCTAAAATACACTTTCTTTCATCTCTCTTCCTCTTACTCTAAGTCTTCTATATACTGGGGAAGGAAATCTAACTGATAATGTCTGAGGAATTCAATGTCCATTTTGCTTCAGTCTTCACTAAAAGTAGTAACTGTGACAAGATGCTTAACAACATTCACATTAAGAACAAGGAGGAAGGAATACAAGCCAGAATAGGGAAAGAACAGGTTAAAATATTTAGAGAAGTTAAATGTATTCATTTCAGCAGGGCCTGAGAAAATTTACTGTAGGGTACTTTTAAAGAACTAGCTGAATCAATCTTCAAGAATTCATGGAGGACAGAAGAGATCCAGAAGACTGGAGAAGGGCAAACATAGCACCTATCTTTAAACCAAGACAATCTAGGAAATTATATACCCATCAGCCTAACTTTGATACCTGAAAAAAATTGGAACAAATTATTCAAGAATCAGTTTGTAAGCACCTAGAGGATAAAAGGGTTATGAGGACTAGCCAGCATGATTTGTCAAGAACAAATCATGCCAAACCAACCTACTTTCCTTATTTGACAGGGTTACTGGCCTAGTGGATAGGGAGGAAACAGCAGACTCGATGTATGGATTTTTAGTAAGGCTTTTGACATGGTCCCACATGATGTCCTCATAAAGAGGCTAGGAAATTGTGGTCAAGATGAAGTTACTATAAAGTGGGCACCCACCTGGTTCAAAAACTATACTTTAAAAGAGTATTTATCAGTTTTTCCTCTGTCAGACTGGAAGGATGTATTGAGTGGGGTCCTACAGGGTTTATCCTGGGCCCAGTATATTCTATATTTTCCATTAACAGCTCGGATAGTGGAGTGCAGAGTATGCTTTATAGAATTGCAGACACCATCAGCCGGGGAGGTGTTTCAAGTACTTTGGAGGACAGGATTAGAATTCAAAATGGCCTTGATAAATTAGAGAATTGATCTGGAATCAACAAGATGACATTCAATAAAGACAAGGGTAAAGTACACCACTTAGGTGGGAAAAATCAAGTGCACAAATACAAAATGGGGAATAAGTGGCTAGGTAGTAATACTGCAGAAGAGGATCTTGGTAATATAGTGCATCACAAATTGAATAGGCATTAACAATGTAATGCAGTTGAAAAAAAGCTAATGTCATCCTGGGATTTATTAACAGGAGTGTGGTATGAGACATCCAGGAGGCAACTGTCCTACTCTACTTGACAGTGGTGAAGCCTCTCAGCTGGAGTAACATGTCCAGTTTGGAATATCACACTTAAAGATGTGGACAAATTGGAAACAGTCCAGAGAAGAGAAACAAAAATGATATGAGCTTTAGAAAACCTGACCTCTGAGAAAAGGTTATAAAAACTAGATATATTTAGACTTGAGAAGAGACAGCTGGGGGGAGCAGTGATCTTCAAATACATTGAGCTGTTTTAAAGAAGAAGAACAATTGTTCTCCATGTCTATTAAAGATAGGACAATAAATAGTGGCTGTAATCTGCAGTAAGATAAATTTAGGTTAGATATTAGGAAAAGCTTTCTAATTATAAGGATAGTTAAGCTCTGGAATAGACTTCCGAGGAAGGCTGTAGCACTCCAATCATTGGAGGTTGTTAAGAACAGGTTGGACAAACCCCTGTCAGAGATGGTCTAGATATACTGAGTATTGCCTCATCCTGGGGGTGGGGCAGGGGAGGGGGAAATGGATTAGATCTCTGAACGGCCCTTCCCATTCTACATTTCTAAAATTCCTATGATCCCCTTTTGTTTTGTGAAGTGTGAATGCCGGGACAGGAAAACAGAATAGTTATAGACTAAAATTTATTTGGACATAAGCTTTCATGGGCTAACACCCACTTCATCAGATGCGTGGAGTGAAAAATACAGTAGGCAGGTATAGCACACATGAAGATGAGAGTTAGCACTACAAAAAGTAAACTCCCATCTTTTTTCCATGTGCTGTAATATGTAATTTATATATATAGATATAGAGAGAGAAAGAGACACACACACACCTACCTGCCTACTGTATTTTTCACTCCATGTATCTGATGAAGTGGGTTTTAGCCCACAAAAGCTTATGCCCAAATAAATTTGTTAGTCTCTAAGGTGCAACAAGGACTCCTCATTGTTTTGTGGATACAGACTAACACAGCTACCACTCCGAAACCCGTCAGTATGGTTAGATAGCAGTAAGATACAAGAGGTAATTTGAGTCAAACAACTATCCTTTAGGTGAAGGCTCCTATCATGTGACAGGATTCCATGGCAATGCATTGCTGCAGTCTGAAACTGGAGGAGGGGAGAGACTTTAAATTGTGAATATCTGGAATTCATTGACAGAAAAATAGCACAAAATACTATTTACAGCATTTGAAACAGATTTTTCTTATATTTATGACAGAATCTTTTTAGTCTACTGTTTTAGTTCAAGTTCTAGATCAGGCCTTCACAACTCGTAAAGCGGCGAGGGCCACATTACTCCAAAGAAAACAGCTGAGGGCCAAAAACCCCCCGGCTCTGCGGAAACACCCCTCCCCAGAACCGCCCAGCACTGCAGAAACAAACCCTCCTTCCCAAGCGCCGCCCCACCAAAACAGCTGTGGGCCAAAAAGGAAGGTTGGGGGTGGGGAGGTGATACTTGATTTTAAATCAGCCAGGGGCTCCCAGCTGAAGAGGTGGCTGGGAGCCCTCAGGGTCAAATTAAAGTGCCCAGGGCTCTGGCGGCTGGGGGAACCCGGAACTTTGTGGGGCTGGGGCAGGGATTTAAAGGGCCCAGAGCTCCTGCCTCTGAGGGAAGCCTGAGCCCTTTAAATCCCAGCCCCAGCCCATCCGCTGGAGCCGCCGCCGGGATTCAAGGGGCTCTGGGCTGCCCGTGGCAGCAGGGAACCCTGAGCCCTTTAAATCTCAGTCGCAGCTGAGAATCTCTGCTGGCAGCCCAGAGCCCTTTGAATCCCGGCCGTGGCTGGGATTAAAAGGGCTCTAGGCTCCCTGCTGCTGTGGGCAGCCCAGAGCCCTTTGATTCCCGGCCACGGCTGAGATTTAAAGGGCTCTGGGCTCCCCACAGCTATAGGGAGCCCAGAGCCTTTGAATCCTGTCCGCGGCTGGCAGGGCCAGCTTTAGGAAGTGCGGGGCCCAATTCAAACATTTTTGGCGGGGCCCCAGCAGGGATGACTGAAAAAAAAAAAAAATGTAAAATAAAAAAAAAAGGCCTTTCATTTCTTAGCAACTGGTTCCCTATAAAAAGTTCTGCCACAGTATGTATTTTTTGTACCAATAGGGTTACCATACGTCCGTATTTTCCTCCCGGATGGCGATTTAAGATCCAAAAAGCCTGACATGTCTGGGAAAGTACAGATGTATGTTAACCCTACCTAAAGTTCTTTTTTTAAAAAGATGAGTCTGAACTAGAAATGAGCTCCGCCACTCCCTAAGGGTGTGCTAGGGTGAACATGTGTGGGTCCTAGCTGCTCCCTGCCCACCTCATTGAAGCAGGCGTGCAGGATTACTTCCCTGGGAACTGCAGGGCACCAGTGGACATGGGGCTGGCTGGAGGTGGGGGGGAGGGGGCTGGAGGTAGGGTCTGGCTGCAGGCTGGGCAAGGGGTGTGGGGCAGGCTGGAGACAGGGTGTGGGGTGGGCTGGCTGGCTTTAGGCAGGGCCACAGGGGGAATGCGGCATGGGTTGGCAGGGCTGGAGACAAAGGAGTGCGGGACTGGCTGGCTTCAGGCAGGGTGGTGCGGCAAGTGTTGGCTGGAGACAAGGAAGGGGGTGCAGGGCTGGCTGGAGACAGGGGTTGGTGCAGGGCTGGAGGCAAGGCAGGGGTGAGGGCTGGCTGCAGACAGGAACTGGTGCAGGCAGGGCAGGAGGTGTGGGGCTGGTGTGGGCAGTGGGTGCAGCAGGGGTTGGCTGCGGGCAGCTGGTGCAGGTACAGGGGGTACAGCCCATCCTGTATGGTGAGTGCCCCCTCCGCCTGCCTCCCCCACCAGGGTAGCAGCAGCAGCCTGGGGCTCATGGGCTATTTAAAGGGCCTGGAGCTCCCCTGCTTCCACTGCCCCAGCCCTGTAAATAGCTGTGGGAGCCTTGGGGAAGTGGTGGGACTCTGGGGGCTATTTAAAGGACCAGGGCAGCAAAGGCATCTGGAGACCTCCCCCCCCCCGCTACCCCAGGGCTCTGGGGGCTATTTAAAGAGCCTGGAGCTCCCCTGCTTCTACCGTCCCAGCCCTGTAAATAGCCGAGGGGGCCCTGGGGAAGCGGTGTGGCTTCAGCGGCTATTTAAAGGACAAGGGCGGCAGAAGCAGCTGGAGCCCCGGCCCTTTAAATAGCTCCCAGAGCCCCCTGCTGCCCCAGGGTTCTGGGGGTATTTAAAGGGCCCGGGGCTCCCCTGCTTCTACCATCCCAGCCCTTTAAATAGCCACAGAAACCCTGGGGAAGTGGTGGGGCTCCAGAGGCTATTTAAAGGGCCGGGGCGGTAGAAGCGATGGGAACCCCGGACTTTTTAAAATAGCCCCCAGAGCCCCACAGCCCTACCCCAGGACTCCAGCAGTGGTGCTCTGGTGGCAATTTAAAGGGCCTGGGAGCCACAGGCCTTTTAAATTGCCCCCTGGGGAAGCTAGGCCACCCTGGTACAGCGCACTGGCTTTTGCCAGTACACCGTACTGGGGCTTGGGCATTTGGCCCTCTTAGGGACGGGTTGATTCAGGGGAATTGGTTGAATTGGCCTAAAGCTGGCCCTGGCAGCTGAGATTTAAAGGGCTCTGGGCTCTCCGCAGCTGCAGGCAGCCCAGAGCCCCATGAATCCTGGCCACGGGAATGGACTCTGTAGAACAGATTACAGGATCAAGGCCAACATATAGATGCATTGTCTACAGTTACATCAAAGTTATTTAATAAAAAAAATGGTTTAATTTAGACCTTCAGTTAAATATTTTCCTAGTCTGTAAAGTGTTGTGCCTTAAAAAAAAAAAAAAATCGAATTGTGCATTTGTTAGTAATAATAATGTGCAAACACAGTACCTGACAGGACACTGTACTGCTGATTGACAATACAGATACCTGAAATTTTATACCACAATGAAACTAATTTTTCTGGATTATTTCCATGTTCTAGCTGCCTATTCCTAGGCTGTTAGTTGTGGACCATGTCTCCAGCCCTATGTAAAGATGTTTCATTTTAGTAGAGTCTGTAATACTTGTAATCAAGCTTCCATTCCTTCCTGTTTTTAAGAAAGTAATTTGATGCAGCTGTCCTGTTGGCTCAACACAGTGATGTAAATTTGAGCTTGCCGGGTTGCTTTGGCCCCTAGCTATACGTGAGCTGCACTTTGCATTCCCAGACCAATGCTGGCCTTTATGTAAGTACTTTTCATGAAGGCTCAGTTATTGGGCTTTTTCAGCCCCACCCTCTAAATTTCTTGTTACAGTCCCCCATGCTGCACCCCAAAGCTTGCCCCTCTTAACGCCTTTCAAAATTAATACTGGGAGTTTGGTATGGATGAAAAAATCCCAAAATGATGGCTAAGCAACATCTGTGAAGGTTAAATTGTGTTCATTCAATTCTGTGCACTATATATGCAAGGTATACTGAACACGGCATATATAAAATTAGTTCAGATTTAGGTCATCACTATATTTAGTTTTCCACCAAATATTTTTATAGAAACACTCTGTCACATCATTGCATTTATATGTCTGTCTATATTCGTGTCCAAAGTACAGATTCATTTTTGACTCAGTACCACTTCCACTGACTTCAGACATATATCCATTGCTACAGTTATCAGTTCCCCCCCCCCCACACACACACACCACTTCCCTCTAACACACACACTTCTACCTTTCAGGATCCATGGGTCTCACACATGCCTATCACAACCACAAGCAGTATACCTCATCCAGCGCACAAGATGCCCTAATAGCAATTATGTGAGTGAAACCAGACAGACAATTGCTATGTTCACAAACTCACTCATATAGCAAAAAGATAAAACCACCACATCACATATTGGTGAACACTTTTCACAAGCACTATAGCTGACCTATCAGTTCTCATCCTCAAAGGAAACCTGCACAACAAGACTTTCAAAAGACAAGTCTGGGAGCTTAAATTCATCATTCTGGTAGACTCTAAAAATCATGTACTGAGACACTGGATTTATGGTTTATTACAATAATCTACAACCCATTTACAACCCCAACCCCTCCTCCCCTAGCTGTTTCACCTCCTCCCCACTTCCTTTCCTCCTTATGAAATGGAGCAAGTGTTAACAGGCCACTTCACCTGGAACGGTCCCTTGAAATGTGTTAACTACTTATGCTAAACAATCTGTCCCATCTTGTATTTAGCTGTGACATTCTGAGTAAGTCTCCCAGACTGAGACCTGAAGAAGAGCTCTATGTAAGCTCAAAAGCTTCTCTCTGACCAACAGAAGTAGGTCCAATAAAAAGATATTAGCTCACCCACCTTGTATCTCTAATATCCTGGACCCAACACTGCTCCTACACCACTACGTTCAGGACACATACAGTTGAAAATACCAGCACCTTGTTGCACAGGTTTGCAAGAGACAGACTCCAGCCTGAGAATCTCCTAAGTGCTTGGCGCTGAGTGTCCTAGTTGTGTTTAGCCAACAAGTTCCAAATTAAGGAATTTATACAGGCTACTGCCAATTTATTGCAAGCCAGCAGAGCTTCCAATTCCTGGACTGTGAAGTGCCATTCTACGTTCTTTCCCCTGCTCCCTCCTCCAACCGTCTCTGTTTGGGGGAAAAAAAAAAAAAAAAAGCCATTTTCAAATTTGTACAAGATGTTGTGCAGTATGGTTTGTGCCTTCCAAACTACCCCACCGCTTTGGCAGCCTTGCCAGCTAGTATGCTGGGCTACCATTGGTTCCCCTACAGTGGTTAGCATGCCTTCCCCCTGCTTGGGTGGGTGGGGAGAATGTTTTCATGGTACAAGAAAGCCTGTTGTTCTGAGCAATATGAACCACACTGGCACTTTCCTGCAGAATTCAGGCTTCCTTCACTTGGGACCAGCCCATGTCAAGCAGTTTCTCCCATCAGCAATCATGCTTCTTCCAGCCATTTTCCAACTGGGCTGAAAATGCACTATGGGACTACTCCAGTACCCAGTGAAATCACTAAGAGTCTTCCGTTGACTTCAAATGGGAGCAGCCCAACAGGGCTAAGGGGAAGAGAAAAATACCAGGCCCACTAGCAGCTGCTCCTTTTAACGCAGCCCTCTGACCCTGTGCACTACATAGCAAATTGAAATATCAGGCCCAATGAGTTTAACATTTGCAGTACTGTTTTTTCCTCTAAATATTATTTGGCAGTCTCATAGTCAAAATAATTATACCTTGTAAATACTTCATTTGAAGTTTTAATGACTTTCCTTTAATGAACTTTTGCTAATTATTGTACTTCAAGAGACAAATTAATTGCCATTTGATGCAATTATTCCAAAATGATCAAAAAAATTACAGGTACATCAATAAACATAATTAAGTCAAAACCTATTTTTCACAGCTGATTCAGCATTTCCACTATAATCTAAAGAACATTCAGGGACTGAAAGCAAGCATAAAGTTTGAACAAATCTGAAACAAACCTCTCCAAGGAAGGAATTCTTAAAAAAAATACCCTGAATTTGCAAACAAAAATGGATTCATTTTGAATGATACCGAATAGTTTCTCAGATGATTTTATTTTTTGCTCTTAATTAACTGAAAACACATTTTTCAAAGTGCTGTAGGGAAAGGCATATATGCTACCACTCCTTTCTTGGATCACGTTAAATGAATAGGATTTTTTTGTGTTTGTTTGTTTTAAAAAACAACAACAGGAGTTGTGGGAGTGCCAGGGAGCTGAGCCAAATACAAAGTACTTATTTTAAAAGGTCGCCAGGATACCAAAGATTTCTAATATAGTACTTTCATTTTAAAGTGGATTCCATTTGTCTAAATGGAGTCCCCCTCACAGCCGCTACCCCACAACAGCTCTAGATCCCTAGAGGCTGATCCCTACTCCAAGCTGAAATTCCCTGGGGCTCCTCACTCCTCTCCATTAAGCCAGTGTAAAATTGGTGCAACACCACTGAAAATCAATGGAGTTTCACTGGTGTTGCAGAATTGAGAAACAAGTCTCCTCTCTCAATGGCAGACCAGGCCTTCTGCCGCCACTCTTTTCCAAGGGGCAGTCTGTATATCTGCCTACTGATTATGGCCTGGGCCCCTGATTATTGCATGTTCACTGAGTTTGCCAAAGTACGTTTTGCCTGCTGTCATTTTAATCAACAAAAATAAAACTATACCTATTTTAACCTAAAATAAACCTGACTTTTTAAAAAACTTCTCTGCATTTGTAAGGCTCCTGACACTATAATACTAAAGCCAGTATATAAAAATTCACCCAGGGCTTTCAGAAGAAGTACTGTGTATTATCAAGGTATTAAGTGGAAAGACCATGAGCCAGAATTTAGAGATCATGAAAGGTGCTGAATTTACAGCTCTGGGAACAGGTATTTATTTATTTGTCCACAGATTACAGTAACTGTATATTTGTTTTCTCCATGTGTGTTTATTTCCTTACATTTAACTAAATATCTAAACAGAAAGAATAGGCCTTTGTGTATGAAAACCCCATTCTCTTCCTTAAAGCAAGACTTAAAATATTTGGCCACCGATCAAGGCCCAAATACGGGATGTAGGTGCTCAGAGACTAAAGCAATGACACCTATATAGAGACTAAGATAGATGAGAAAGTCAAGATGGGGGAGTTAATATCTTTTATCAGACCAACTTCCGTTAGTAAAGACAATCTTTCGAGCTAAAGAGAAGAAAAGCTCTGTATAGCTCAAAAGCTTGTCTCTTTCACTGACACTCATCTTGTCTTTCTAATATCCTGGGATCAACATACCTAGAACACTGCAAACGGATAAACACACACAGTGGTAAAATGAATTATTTAGAAAACAAGCAGTGCAAGAATCTGTGAAAGACCAGCAATTAAATACTGTAGCATAAACACTGATAATCAGTTTCATGATTCCATTTATGATATGAATAAAAGTTACAATAATAAAAAAGTAAACTAAAACATGCGCATGTCATAACTAGAGCCTTTAGAATTAGAATAAGAGATCCCCCCCCATTAACGCATAGTCAATTTTTGACCTGCCAGACAAGTTAGTCGTACTTAAAATAGGTTGAATATGTATGTATGGGGGGGGGGGGGCAGGAATTTCTCCTCAAATAATCCATTCAACAACTACTGGCAAAACTTGGTGAATACATTCTTTGACCAGCTCAAGTGTGCACATAGACTACAAAAAAGGATTGGAATCTGAAAGCTCTGCTCATTTTATTAAAAATAATCATAAGAATTACTTTGACAAACAGAGACAACTGACTGGAGATTTAATCAGGTCAGAATATTTGCTGAAAGAGATTGCATTACTCAGAAGCAAGAGATCTTGATATGTAAATTAGCATGATTAACAAACACCTAAATGCCATAAAATAAAGGCCTTATAATTGGCCTCTTGAGATTAATAGGCTGTTCAGCTAGCCCTCAGTCACTTATTTCTCCTAATGAAATGTCAATGTCTGTAGAGTAAAGAAACTTTCAAAAGCAACAGACCTAAGAAGGCTAAAATGAATTCCATAACATAAGAGTTTGATCATTAAAAACTGCAAAGCACTAAGGGGCAGATTTTTAAAGCCATTTAAGTACCTAGGGATGCAGATTTGAAAGTCTCCCTGGGTGTCAAAATGTCTAGGTGCCTAGAGAGCTATAAAAATCTGGCCCTAGCTCTGTAGGAACTCACTTAACTATTTAGAGCAGACTTTTAGGCTTGTCTGAATTTAGGTCCTTATCCTAAATTGGGTCTATAATTCCTATTCAGCGACAATAAAAAATCATTAACAATGAAACATTGGCTTTCAAGCTATGGCATTCATTACTTGAGACTCCACAGAGACTTGAAATGCTGCTGTATTTATAATGAAATGTCTTAATTATCATGCCTATCATTTCAGTTCCAGCTGTCACTCCACTGCAAATGCTGTGACTGGAATGAAAACATAAATGGGGGTGTGTTGTCAATTCTAAAACAAAAGCAACCCCAGTATACCGAATTGTATGGCTTGTCAAAACAATCAAAGATGGCTCAACTTTGAAACAGGGAAGTTGAAAATCTGGCTCATTACTTTGCTAAATTAATGAGGAGTCCTTGTGGCACCTTAGAGACTAACATTTATTTGGGCATAAAGTTTTCATGGTCTATAACCCAGAAGTGGGTTATAACCCACGAAAGGTTATGCCCAAATAAAATTTGTTAGTCTCCAAGGTTCCTCATTGTTTTTGAGGATACAGACTAACACGGCTACCCCTCTGAAACCTTTGCTAAATTAGGCACTCAGGCATTTAAGTACCTGTGAGGATCTGGGCCTATGAGAGTTAGGCATTTAAAAACACTTAAGATTCTGGGCCTCAGCAATTATATAGGGACAAACACAATATAAAGACCTAGATTAAAAATAAAAATAATTTAAAAAACCACAAAAATTCACTTATACAAAAAGGTTAAAGGATAGAAGTTGGATCATGACATTCATGGAAAAGGCAATTTGGGGAGCAGTTTAAACACTCTCTCTATTCACCTCCCACCCTCAGTGTGCTTTATCTTTATTACCCTCAGTTTGTACCTCTCACCAATTTAAAATATATTGGTGGATTGCTTGATGTATTCCAGTGATGATGTCCCAGCTATGCAGCACTAAAAGCTGCTACCCAGCTGTGTCATCAGAAATACCCAACCAGCCAATCAGAATGCAGTTTTGGACAACCATTGCCCTGTTCTCATTTGGGCTGGTCTTCCTCTCTAAGGCCAGGTCTACACTGCGACTTTAAATCGGTTTAATGGCCGATATACCGATTTAACGCTGTATCTGTTCACATGACGTAGTCATTAATATCGATTTTACCGCCTCCTTAAATCGATTTCGGAACTCCTCCCAAACGAGAGGAGTAGCGCTAAATTCGATAGTGATAACTCGGATTAGGGTTCGTGTGGACGGAAATCGACAAGAGAGGTTAAAACAAAAGGCGGGAAAAATCAAGCGAGAAAGGAGGGGGAGATACGCAAGCATCGTTTTGTGATTGCATGTGGACGCGGCAAACCCATGTTTGGTGAGTAGACATCGGTTTTGTAATATCTCGGTTTTAAGGGACTCTTCGAATTGAAACGTGGCATGTAAGACGTAGCTCCTAAGAAAAGCCAATCAAATTTAGGTCAAGGCTTCACGTACCACAACATACTAGCCAAGTACTGATATTAGTGGGTCCTTGCTAAAGTTGCGGTGTGGCAGGATAAAGGGCCCTTAACAGTAGATATACCTGCCCAACAGTGGCATAAAGGACCTTGATTTTTTTATTATATATT
>NC_133771.1:29369482-29375856 GCF_003597395.2 Chelonoidis abingdonii | reverse complement strand
TTTCCGTCCACTACGAACCTAATCCGAGTTCATTCACTATGCGATTTAAGCGCTACTCCACCTCTCGTTTGGGGCAGAGTTTCGAAATCGATTTAAAAGGAGGCCGGTAAAATCATTATTACATGACTACGATCATGCTGAACAGAAATACAGCGTTGAAATCGGTATATCGGCATCATTAAACCGATGTTAAAGCTCGCAGTGGTAGACCTGCCTTCAGAAGAGGAAGAACAGCACAAAATGAGACACAGGGCTGTTGTCCCAACTGCATTCTGATTGGCTCGGTTGGTATTTTCTGGATGAAACCAAGCTCGGTAGCAGCTTTAGTGCTGCATTAGCTGGGAATTCACACTCCGGTGCGAATACATCAAGCAATCGCACCCAATTATATTAAATGTGAGAGGTAGCACTAACCTGGGAGTTCATAAGGATAAGCAACTGAGGGTGGCAGAGGTGAATAGAGAGAGTGTTTAAACTGCTCCCAACAGTTGCCATTTTAATGATGTCATGATCAACTTCTATCCTTTAAACTTCTTGTATATGATTTTGTGTTTCTACATTATTTTTATTGTAATGCTAAGGTATTTATATGTGTATTGTCCTATATACCTTGCTGACGGCCCAAGTAACTTAAGCTGTTTTTAAATGCATACTCCTCATAGGACCACGATCCTCAAGGTAATTAAATGCTGAGTGCTAACTTATATAGCAATAGGCTTCTCAGAGGGGTAGCCGTGTTAGTCCCTGTACTCTCAACCAACAAGAAGGAACTTCGAGACTAACACAATTCTTATGTTGCGGCATGAACCTTCTCGTTGAGGTTACTAACCCACTTCTCGGGTTTATGCCATGAAAACTTTTGGCCATAACTAAATGTTATCTCTAAGGTCTGCCAATCCCAGGACTATCCTCATTAACTTTAGGCAAAGTATCTGAGCAGATTCATTCAACTTCCTGTTTAAAGTATGCAGCAAATCTTACTGATTGTTTTGACAAGCCATAACATTCGGTATACTGGGTTGTTTTGTTTAGAAGTTGACAACACCCTTTAGTGTTTCATCTCAAGCACGAGCTTTGACAGTGGAAGTGACAGCTGGACTGAATGAAACTAGGACATGATATAAAGACCCCACATTCATTAATAAATACAGCAGCCATTTTCGCTCTTGGAGTTCAAGTCAATGAATGCCATAGGCTTGAAACGCTAATGTTTCATTGTTAATGATTTTTTATTGTCGACGAATAGGAGTTCAGACCCCAATTGTAGGATAAGGCACTAAATCCTCAGATCAAGCCTAAAAGTCTGCTCTAAATAGTTAAGTGAGTTCCTACGAGCTAGGGCCAGAATTTTTATAGCTCTCGGGACCTAGCCATTTGCACGACAGGAGACTTTCATTCTGCAATCCTAGGTACTTAAATGGCATTTAAAAATCTGGTCCCTTAGTGCTTTTGCAAGTTTTTAATGATCAAAACCTTATTATGGGAATTCATTTTGCCTTTTAGGTCTTGTTGCTTTTGAAAGTTTCCTTTACTCTACCGGACATGACCATTGTCATTTGAGAAATAGTGAATCTGAGGGCGAGCATGAAACAGGCTATTATCTCAAAGGCCATTATAGGCTTTAATTATTATGGCTTAGGTGTTTTTTAATCATTGCTAATTTTTAACATACAAGATCTCTTGCTTCTGAGTAATGCAGATTTTTCAGCAAAATATTTCTGACTGATTAAATTCAGTCAGGTTGTCTTGGTTTGTCCAAGTAATTCTTATGATTTATTTTTTTAATAAATGAGGCAGAGCTTTCAGATTTCCAATCCTTTTTTGTAGTCTATGGCAACCCTTTGAGCTGCGTCCATTATAGACGTATTCACGCAAGGTATTTGCAGTAGCTTCTTGATGGATATTTGAGGAGAAATTCTGCCCCCCAACATACATTTCAAAGCCTATTTAATACGGGTAAGACTAGACTTGTCTGGCGAGCTCAAGAAATTGACTATGCTTACATGGTGGGGATCTCTTATTCTAATTCTATAAGGGCCTGGTTATGACATGCGCATGTTTAGAGTTTAACAGTTTTTATTATGTAGTAGACGACGTTATTGGCTGGACCGGCGGATATCAGAGTGCGAGCCATCTGACCGTCTCGGCAGCAATCTTGAAGTCTCGATGGCAGCGGGGCAGGTAAAACAGGAAAAGCCCCGACGAACTTGGTGGAATTACATGTCGTGCTTGACGTCCAGGACGATGGAGCCTGCTATCAGCACGGCTGGCGGATCGAGTCGTCAAAGCCAAAGAGCCCAGCGTGACCGTATGGGAGATAACTAGTCTGATCGCTGTGATGGAGACAAATCCTGTTGAGTCCTGTGGCTCCGTTACAAGAACAGCGAAAAATGCCAAAGCGTTGGACATAAAAACTGCAGGAACACACGCTGCGTGCGACAAGCGTAACGGGAAGCGCGAGATCTCAAAATGGACACTCAATGCCCTGAGACGGGAAATGTGTGGAGCTTGCATTCTGTGGTAAAGTCGAATTGTTGGAGAATGGATCCAGTCCTCTCAGACTGAGCATCGGCCATACAGTTCTTATCTAGAGCACCCTTCTCTTTTGTGGAAAAATGTATATTTCCAATTCTTTTGTTCTTGAGCTCCCGAAATGTCTGTATTTTCAAACTCACAGTGTCCCGAGGCGCTGTTAGTTCAGGTGAAACAAGTCCTCAATTTTTCCCCCCCCGCCCGCCACCAAGTGAAAAGAGAAAAGGTAAAGATGGGCTGTTGCGTTTGATGCGTGTGTGTAGTGCTCAATGCACGTCTACGAAACATAAATGCGCCACAGTGGTTGTCTGCTACTTCCCAGAAGGGACAGGGGGTGGAGGCTGTAGGCCGCACCACTCGGGGAGCAATGGTTGTCTCGTCTCCGATCAGTTTCTACGTCTGCTCTCGAACACGGAAAATGGGAACGTATGGGGATATTTTCTAGTTATTAACAGCTAGCCCACCAGTGCACCGGCTCCTTACAAATGCGATTTGGTAGCTGACCAGGACGCAGCAGGACGATTTCGTGTGATTGCATGTGGTAGCGGCAAACCCGATGGTTTGGATAAGACATCGGTTTTGTAATACTCGGTTTAAGACTATCTTCGAACTTGAACGTGGCATGTAAGACGTAGTCCCTAAGAAAGCCAATCAAATTTAGGTCAAGTCTTCACGTGAGCCACGAACATACTAGTCCAGAGTCACTGTATATTAGTGGGTCCTGTGAAAGTTGCGGTGTGGCAGGAGTAAATGGGCCCTATAAGAAGATGAGATAACCTCCCAACAGTGGCATAAAGGGACCTTGAGTAAAAAAAAAAAAAAAAATCAGTCCTCAGATACTCTGATCTTTAAGATGTGAGGTAGCCTGAAGGTGCTGCCATATTTGCCTACCTAATAATGGGGAAAATTAGCTACAGAGGTGACCAGAACTGGCCAGGATTTTTAGTACTGCAAGTTCATCTTTATGGGTTTTTTTGAACACCACACAGATCTTTCTTCTCATGCTGTTCAGGGTCCAAAGTCTAGCAGCGAGAATTAAGTTAGCAACCAGGGATTCCAAGCCTCCTAGTTCTAGTGCTACTTCATCTAAATGACCATAGTGATATTTTGTAGTTCCATATTACTTTCAAAACATTGTTTAGACAGACCTAGAAGTATTCCTATTTTCCCCTCAATTTAAGGTTAACAGAAGCACAGACGATTTAAGTGACTTGCACAAGGTCAAATAGAAAGTCATTGTCAGGAGCATAAACCATAGTGTGATATTCTGTACCTCGTGGGAATACCCTACACCCCCACATTAATCCTTGTAATGTGGTTGGGTGGTATCTAATGAAAAGTTTGTCATGTCGGGTGTCTTCGGAAGGCTCATAATATACTGAGCATTGTTATTTATAGTGATGTTTAGTAATGTTTAGGCTGTAATTTCATGTATATAGTTTGAGGCTGAAAATGTGTCCTCATGGTTTAAAGCAAGCCCAGGAAAAAACTCTCCAAGAGCAGAGGGGCAGTTCAAACCTCATCAGGGCATATATGGGACAAACACAGCCCAGCCTCACAGAAACAAAGCACATTGGCCTAGGCAGCAGCAAAAGGATCTGTTGGACTCTCAAGTGAGCCACCCCCCTTTCCATAGGGACTACAATTACGTAATGCTCACCTGACCCTGAAAAGTGGTGGTGGGGAGGAAGAACATGATAAAAGGGAGAGAGGTTTGCAATGCTCTTCTTCTCTCTTTCACTGCCATCTACAGACATCACCACCAAATGACTGAAGGACTGATCAAAGGAGAGAGCCTGGCTGAAGGGCAGCCAGCCAGCCTGTGATAAGAAGCATCTAAGTTTGTAAGCGCACTGAAAGTGTTAAGATCAGCTTAGAATAGTTTTGCTTTTACTTCATTTGACCAAATCTGACTTGTTAACTTGTAATCACTTAAAAATCTCTCTTTGCAGTTATGTGGTGTTTAAATGCTGCTTGTATTATTAGAACTGGGAGCACTGGCTTTTGGTAGTCTGAAAGGACAGGAAACAGGAAGGAGGGGGAGGAGTTGAGGAGGCTGAGTGAGAGCTACAGAGGGTGCAGCAGCAGCAGCTTGGTAATGAGGTTTCCATTGTAAAAATAAAGTCCTGTTGATGCTTGTTAGTACCTTGCCTGCTTGATACAAGTTAATAAATCTGTTTATTCTACCTGAAGCAGTACACTTGGTTTGAAGTGTGTCAGAGACTCCCTTTGTGATAACAAGCCTGATACATATCAATTTCTTTGTTAAATTGACGAACTCATATAAACTTGCAACATCTGGCGGGATAATTGGACACTGCAAGGCTGAGGTTCCTAGTGCTGTGTCTAGGACCAGAGATATTGGCTAGTGTCATTTGGTTGCACAATTCAAGGAGCAGTTTACATGGCAGAGGCTGTGTGTGAACAGTGCAGGAATGGGGGTTCTCACAGCAAAGCAGGGTAGGGCTGGGTCCCAGAGTCAAGGACTGGAGTGACCTAGAAGATAACACTAGGTGAATATCACACAGTGACTTCCAAGCAAAATTCTGGGCCAAATTCTGTTCAGCTACACCCACACTGACAGAACCAAGCACCAAGAAATACATTTCAGAAATAAAGGTTATTCAGCTAATATTGCCAGCTTGTGTCAAAGTTTGACAAATAGCAACAACACTGCAAACTACTATTTGTCAAATACATTACTCAAAAATGCAGAATGTGTCAAATATTTTATGAGTGCACTCTACCAGCTATACAACTGCTTAACTGAAGAAAATTAAGCCCATTCTTTTTCATCTACCCTATTGATAAAATCCATACAAAAACGGATTACTGAAAAAAGTTAAGGCTGCATAACTAAGAACTCAAAACTCAGGAAAACTCCACATTTGAAGTTTGATGGTACAAATATAATTCTCTCTCTGGGGTTACACTGGGGCACACCTAATACATTGTGGGTATGTCTACTCTACAAGATTATTCCGATTTTACATAAACCTGTTTTGTAAAACAGATTGTATAAAGTCGAGTGCACGCGGCCACACTAAGCACATTAATTCGGCGGTGCGCATCCATGTACCAAGGGTAGCTTCGATTTCCGGAGTTTGCACTGTGGGTAGCTATCCCGTAGCTATCCCATAGTTCCGGCAGTCTCCCCTGCCCCTTGGAATTCTGGATTGAGATCCCAGTGCCTGATGGGGCAAAAAACATTGTTGCGGGTGGTTCTGGGTACTGCCTCACCCCTCCCTCCGTGAAAGTAGCAGACAACCTTTTTGCGCCTTTTTTCCTGGCTGAACTGTGCAAATGCCATAGCACAGAAAGCATGGACCCTGCTCAGATCAAGACCGCAATCGTGGATGTTGTAAACACCTCGCGCATTCTCATGCAGTCTATGCTGAGCCAGGACCTGCAAAGCCAGGCGAGGAGGCGGCGGCTACGGCAGAGTGGCGATGAGAGTGATGAGGACATGGACACAGAATTCTCTCAAACCGCGGGCTCCTGCGCTTTGGAGAGCCTGCTGGTAATGGGGCAGGTTCTAGCCATTGAATGCTGATTTTGGGCCCGGGAAACAAGCACAGACTGGTGGGACCGCATAGTTTTGCGAGTTTGGGACGATTCGCAGAGGCTGCAAAACTATCGCATGCATAAGGGCACTTTCATGGAACTTTGTGACTTGCTTTCCCTTGCCCTGAAACGCCATAATACCAAGATGAGGGCAGCCCTCCCCGCTGAGAAGTTAGTGGCGATAGCCCTCTGGAAGCTTGCAATGCCAGACAACTACCGGTCAGTCAGGAATCAATTTGGAGTGGGAAAATCTTCTGCGGGGGCTGCTGTGATGCAAG